>NW_027672895.1:0-172512 GCF_964194105.1 Spermophilus citellus | reverse complement strand
ATTTGCGATTTGATTTCTGCCTTCTATTTTTTCCGTTACTTTTGAGGTAAAATGTGCTTTGCAAATGTTGGCTTTTGACATAATAGCTGAAGACATAATCACCAATGAAGCAGTGCATATGTGTACGTGCACACACACACACACACTCACACACACACACATACACAGAAATGCCACAGTCTTTGTCTCTAAGTTTCAGAAGTAGGCAAACTTGAAAATTTTCTGAAACTCTAAAGGAGACTAAAGAGATGTGATAAGTGTATGAACTGTGGGAGCCTGGACTTAAATCAAGCATGGAGGACGACAACAGGACAACTAAGAAATTGGGCTATAGACTAGAGGAAAGTATTGTGTCAATGTTAGTTTCCTGAATGTAGGAATTTTCCAGGGTTATGGGAGAGAATGTGCTATCCTGGACAATTCACAGCAGAGTAAAGGCATTAAGTGCACAGGGGTAGGAGACACGAATACTCTTCTCAGCCTGTTCAGAAAGGTTGAATTAGGGAAAGAGGCAAGATAAAGTACATGTGGCCAAATGTGAAAAGTCTGTGACTCCTCCTAGACATTCCAAAGAACTCTCATGGAGAGAGAGGAAATAAAGTTTGTCCAGGCAGTTTTAGTGGACTTCCCTCCACCACTAGGAAGAAAAGTTTGGCATTCATTTGCAAATACACTTCAATATTTCACATGAATAGATGAATCTTTCAACTATTATAATATAGACCTGTCTCCCTCATGAATGATGTGTTAAAAATCTTTAAAAGCTGTTTGCTCCACAAGATTAGTTCAACAAGATTGACTAGATCAATTAGGAAAGAATTCCCATATGGAATTCTCTTAAGAGTATTTCTAAAGTTTGAAAATCCTGCAGAGTAAAAAATATCTAAAATTACTATAAAGAGTCAATAACAATGGATTGGAACTGATGTAACAATGACTGCAGATTGTGTTTACATAGAAAACAGAATTGGGCTTTACAGGAGGAAATGTGAGCAGGCCAGAAACAGGGCAGCAATGAAGTTATGTAAGTTGTCAAGAGTTTGATAGCACCATGACGTTGATCATAAAACTGTTCCATGATGTGTGTCCTCATGAGAACCCTGAGGTGCCCGTTTCCATGACTCTGTACACTATGCTTTGCTTTGCTTCACATTCTCTCTATTGAAGAAGCTGGAGTAGAGCAGCTTTCTATTTCCCAAAAAGATTAAATTTAATCTCAATTGGAGGAAGACCTTTCTAACATGTGGGTCATGAGTAGTCACACTGGGTCTGGCCTTGTGATCCTCAGGTGGCGTATTTGTCATCAAATATAGCAGTTGTCCTTGGGGGGAGGATCAGTATTCAGGGTCAGTACCAAGCAGCAGAGAACTCAGCCCATCACAGGTTGAAAGCAGAGCACTGCAGCACCAAGGGAATGAGGTTCTTGACTCAGCTAACCATTGGTGAATTAGGCTAAGGCTTGTTGAATATTTGTTGATACTTGCCCTCAAATAGCTTTGAACTATGAATAAATATATCTGAGCAGCTGGCTCCGACAGAGGGCAAGATGGAAGCACCCAAGAGAGAATAATATGAACCAATGTTCTTTTCCCTGGAAGTGTCTTTCTTACTCTGATTTTTCTACTCCTTCCCATTTGCAGGCCCCACCTCCTTTGCCATAGGAATGAACTCACCAGCTGGACTGGCCCATCAGGGAACTCAAACTTCCCCAAAGAAACAAAGGATTCAAGGTGGAGAGGTGTTCCATATGGAGACCACCCAAGTGGAGGAAGGGGAAAAGAAAATCAGACACACTGGCATGAGAACTGGTCCACACTCTGTTTATTCTTTGCATTAGCTTCAACCAAAGGAGGAATGGTACTTTTCTTTTCTCAGTGAGACCCTCGATATCATTCATTGCCTTCTGAAGAGATTACTGGTCACTGCAGAATAGAAGAAAAAAAACTCATGCTCAAATTCCATTCCACTGTAAAGTGCACAAAAAGTGTACTACCACATGAAAAATTCATGTGTCAGGAAAAAGAATTCTTGAAAGAATGGTCACAATTTTTATTAGATGTTTTGGCCATGAGTCATTTATTCACTTTATGATTTATTTTTTATTTCTGGGGAACTAAAGCAAAACTTGCAAATGAGAAAAGTTAACATTCTTCACTTTTAATAAAATATGGGTGTGTTTTATAAACTAATTCATAGATCTTACATCTTATTAGCTTCATCTCTTTAATTTCGGTCTGACAACAAGAATAACTGCTCAATAAACTTAAGTTAATACTACTAAACTGAATAAAAAACAGATTAATAATAAGATTTCATCAGTTCACCTGTCAAATCAATACTTAGGAATTAATTGTGGATTGTGAATTTCATTTTAGTTTACTTAATTAGTACTATATATTTGGGTGCTTCCCTATGATTTTGATCTAAATATATAAGGAAATAATATTTTTAGATTGCTATAATAGAATCTGTCAAAGTTATGTTTATTTTTATGGTATTTTCTTTCTCTTCCATTTCAAAGTGTGAGGGAAAAGAAATTTATCTGTTCAAATTTTATTTTATGTTTTGTATTAACAATTACCAAAAGTCTTTCTTGAATATATCATTTCTGGAAGAGGATGATTTTGATAAAATGTGAGGATACAACTAGAGTAGTAGTTACAACACTAACTCCATATGCAATGTGAAGGTCAAGAGTAATTACTCATTCATAAGTATTTATTGAGTATATTCTCTGCATGGTACTACCTATAAATTGGTGATGAGCAAAATAAATATGGCCATTACTTTCAAGTAATTTCAGACTAATGGGAGGGTAATGCTTGTAGGAAACAAAAGTCTGAAAGAATTGCAGTGTTTAAGCACTCTATCATAATTCCCTTGGTGACAGGGACAGAGACTGGAGACAATAAAGATCTTTTTTGTCTTAGTTTGGAGGAAGTAACTAATTTTCATATATAAAAGTGTGGTTATGTAAGAGACATCAGAGGACAATAAGGTAATAAAGGATATAGAAATACTGTGGTTTTCCTAACTAATGGGGTGATTTCCATCAGGAAGGATAGAAACTATGTAAAGTTTGAGGTGTAACCTAAAAACTTAACCTGCAGTTATAAAGAATGCTCTGGGAGAGCAGTAAATTGAATGTAACTAAAAGAGATCACTTTAAGGAAAAGTACTAGACAATACAAGAAAAGAAAATTCTACAAGGGAGAAAGGAATATAAACAGTCATACAAATATCTGAAAACTTCCAAAAGATCACAAATCATGCCTGTGGACCTTGGGAAACTAAAACTTAGAAAGAATTTAGAAAGAACTTGTTAACACAATTGTGGGATGTTAATAGTGTATTATGAAAGTAGTTTTCACTGTATTTATGTTATAGTCTCTTAAGGTAACTCCTCCTAAGTGGAGTAATCATTCACTGCAAAGTCTATGTGGAGTTTGTGTGCATAAATACAATCCAAACAAAGTGACATTTTCCTTTGTGGATCCCAGCAAAAAGGAAACAAAAAATGTTCAGCTTATATGTTACTTTTGCAAATGTAATTATCAATATCTGTCTCTTAATAGATTTTATTAGTAATTCACCTACATATCATAAGAGGGGGCAATCAATAAAAATTCAGTCAGCTGAATAAATATCAGTAATCTTTCTTAAATAATAAATAATTTTAGAATGGAAAATATAAATATTGGGTTTGGCAAAGTACTTTATCAATTGTGATCACTCAAAAAATATGGAATAAAAATTTGTGAATTATCAACCTTCTCATTCTTAAGTTTTCAACATATTTATTTATAAGAAATACTTCCTAAGTTGCTTACCTGCCGGTATATGCCTGAGTACTCTCTTCCGATGTGGACCTAAACATAAATTTTAAAAAATAATGTCTAAAACTTAACACTAAAGATATTGCCTATTCTTAGAATAAAGAACAAGCCATTTTACACCAATACTAATTCTTTAAACAAAGGACATGCAAATAAAAAGCATTCTTGTTTACCTAAACACCGACTGCAATGTATTCTCCAGTAGAGAATAGTATCAAGGCAGCAGAGACCTTTTTCTCTTGTGAATTCTAAGCACAGAATATAAATTTGACTCTAAATTCCTAAATCTGGTCTTTAGGTTCTAAGTTAGTTTTTTTTTATTTTTTAGATATATAAATTGCCATATTTTGTAATTTAAAACTTATATTTGCACTCTGGCATACTGAACTAACGAAAGCCTCTCCTTCCTATCCCATACCTTAAAAAAAAAAAAAAAACTAAAGAAAATAGCACAAAAATCTAATCTACAACTGAGACTTTGAGCTACAAAAGGCTTTCCCATCGCTTAGTGAAAAATGAAGATACTAGAAACTCATAGGAAAACAGGAGCTAAAGCTGAAGTACACATGCCTTAAGGTATATGGTTTTAATAAACCTAGCTTGGAAGGAGTTGAGAATATGTGTTTTTTTTTTTAAATTTCTTAGAGAGCTGGAATGAGCTATTTGTCCAAGCCTGAGTCTTAAATAAAAATAACAAGCTATGACCACTGTACTTGAAAATGAACCAGGCCAACTGTTTCAGCAATATGGATGGAAAGGATCAGCTAGGGATGCAAGAACTCCATAGGGCAGGGCCTTGATTGCTCCATGCCACCACTCACAAGTTGGAACTGCAAGCATAGAAAATATTGTAACATTTATGTCATATCATAGGAGAAACGGCCCTGGAACACCTTCCTCCTCCCAATGTAGGTCTTTACAACTAGGGGCAAGCAGAATTCCCCCCCAGAATAATCATTACCCTGAGGATGAACTTACAAATCTAAATTATAAACTATTGTAAAATTACCACAGCCACAGTGCAAAATAATAAAAATTTCATATATCAACATCAACATATAATATAAAAACCTTTTTTAAAAGGGGTTTAATATCTCCAGAGATAAAGGCAAGAATAAGGCAAGAAAATGGTAGCTCTTAAAATAATGGGTGATCAGGAAACTGCTTGGAAAACAAACACTGTCAGATACAGAGGTATAAGAGCATAGTTACAAACAATCCAATTAAGAAACATGGAAGCTAAGTTGAGAAGACCCTCCTGAACATAAACATTTCAGAAAGAGAAGAGAAAGATGGGGACAGGTCAATCACTGAGGAAATCATGACTGAATTTTTCCAGAATTAATGACCTGGGTCCTGACATATAAAGACTACACTAAATCCAGAGGTGGATAAAAAATATATCAAAGTATATAATAATAATAAAATAAAATATTTAAGGCATGGATGAAACCTTAGAAACTACCTAGAAAAAACACTCATTAATATGATGTAGGGGAATAAAGGAATGAGTAAGTTAATCAGACTGACAACAGAAAACTAATCAATGACAGTAAGTGGAATATTACAACAGAGTATTTTTTTCAAGTTTCAGGAAAGTGACTCCCAACTAGCTGTCTGTAACCACTTAAATGATCATTCAAAAATAAATATAAAAACAAATCATGCTCAGCCATTTAACACAAAATGCTTTATAACACAGAGATTAGCTCAAACTAAAAGAGTAGTATTTCAAGAAAAAGGACATTGAAGCCAGAAAGAAAAATAAAGAGATTCAAGAATGAATAATGAGCAAAAGAGTTGATAAATGTATTTTAAAACTCTTCTAAACATTCATTTAACATAAAAAATGATAATGACAACAGGGACTAATGGAGTGTGGAATTCTATAGGTTAAACATCTGAAAGAAACTAAATGACAATAATATGGGAAGATTAATAATTAGAATTTGCTGTTATGTTGTCTAAGATCCTTCTGTTGTTTAGGGAAAGACTGGATATATTGATGGAATGTAGGCATTTAAAACTTAGTTATACTAAAGTGTTACTCATAATGAGATTCATCCTGTGTCTCTGCTGTCTTTAGCTTCAGTATCCTTTCCCCACTAACTTTCTGCCTGTAGAAGATTATTCCAAAGATAAGTGACCTAAAGTTTCAATGAATACTCATCCTAAAAGTGTCACCCTAGTGCACATTATGCCAGAAGGGTAAACCAGAGGATTAACATTACAAAATTAAGCTATTTGAATTGAAACATGCATTTTCCTGTAGGTGATGCAATCATCCCTCATTCAATACAGATGAATGATGATTCTAAGAAAGATTATGTTAACAAGATTTCAGGAGGAGCTGGGCTGTGGTGACTTATGCCTGTAATCCCAGAGGTTTGGGAGGCTGAGGCAGGGGGATAGCGAGTTCAAAGCCAGCCTCAGCAAAAGGGGCACTAAGCAACTCAGTGAGACCCTGTCTCAAAATAAAATACACGATAGGGATGGAGATCTGGCTCCATAGTCTCATGTCCCTGAGTTCAATCCCTGGTCCCCAAAAAGATTTCAGGAGGAGAAGTAATATAAAGAGAGAGACTGGGAAAGGTACAACACTACAGACATATATATGGATGGGAGTATGTACACATGTGTATACAGATCTGTTTATAAAACTTATTTCTGTTTTTGTTTTATTGATAATTTACTATATGTCAAGTATTCTGCTACATGTTGGTTATGCAGTACTTAGCAAGATAAATCTGGCCTTTATTGTCTGAAATTACATAACATAAAAGACGTATATCCTCAGGTAAGGAAAAGGTAATTAAGACTTGCTGTGTTTGAGTACTATATGATAACTCCCTTGGTCACAATAGCAAAAGAAGACATCATACACAAAATCAACTTTTTCATTTGGATGAGACTAATTCATAACTCCAAAGGAAAAGATCACAATAACAAGAGATTAAGAATAAGAAAAGTAGATGGCAGCGGGCGCAGAGAGATCAAGTCCCTGACCTCTTCAGCTGTGCAGGCATAGGGAGTCGTAAATAACCTAAATCTGTTTGCTCAGGATCACTAGGCAATGCTGAGCTGACGTGGATCTGGGGCGTACAGTCTGGGCCTCTCAGAACACACACTGATCCCGGATCGGCTGAATTCAAGCTCCCGTTCGCCTGCTTCCCGCAGACAAACAGCTGTGACTCAGCACTAATCCATCCGGCTGAAACAACTGGTCAGCCCTTCTGATCCTACGGAGGTAAATGCCTACTGAGCCTTCATAGGTAGTGGCCACAGGTTTGAAACGGGGCTTGGGAGAGACAGTAAGGACCCACCCGTTGCATTGGTCACCCGGCAAAGGGAAACGAACTGTCACCATTTGCAAGAGATACCACCATGGCAGAGAACTGACGTCATCAGACTGCAGCGGAGGAGATAACTTTATTTTACAGGTGTGTAATTCCCTAGCCTTCCCTCTCCACACATCGGGGCAACCTTAAGGGCCCCTCCCAGCTCTCCCGTTTTTACTAGGAATTTTTAATCCTCTTCATTTATTCATATGTGTATAATCTCTTTAGTGTGTTGCTGCTCTGTGCAAGGCATTCTGCTAAGTGTTGTTGATGTGATGTGGCATTATGAAGAGTAGGCATTGCCTGTGTCTTTGTCAACATGGGCTAGAGAGCCTGAAGGGAAGGCAGCAGCAGAGAAAGTGATACGTCAAACTGAGACAAGGCACAATAACTAGGACATGTTCAGGTTGACAACCAAACACACTGAATATCCTCTGCATTGCAACTTGTGTTCAACAGCAGGAAAGGATATCATGGAGGCCCCTTCTTTTGGCAACTCTGTTTAAGGAAAACTAGAAAATGCAAGGAGGCACCTTCCTGATTGGAGGTCCCTAAGTGTGTTGGTGAGAGTTCTCCTACGACTGAAGTTAAGGTCCAGAATATAAATGGGTCTCCATGCTGGAAGGCTGTGAGCAAGATTTCAATATGCCTCATTCTTAGTGCTATTGAAAGATACTAATGATAACTAGCATGTTACTAAATATTGTTCATACATGTGAATCACAAATAACTTGTTTTGCAATGAGTCTTGCATTCCTCTACTGTATAGCTGCTAATATAGACACATAGAAGGCTAACAAAAACAAAACAACAACAATAAAAAAACTTGCCATCTCTAGATTTAAATTAGCAGCAGCAGCCTGAAAGCTTTTTGTGTGATTAACTCTAATGAAAGAGAAAAAAAGATGAGAAGATGCATTATTCAAGATAATTTTATTATGTAAAGATTATATTATTACTCCATTTCATTTCTTTTTATAAACAAGAAACTACATTGAAAAGAATCTCAGCTCTCCCTAGACATCTCTCTTGGCCAATGTGAAATATATTCCTCACTGCATTCAAGAGAAGAGAGGGGACATTTAAAATGCAGTGTGATGTGACTTCCTATGCTTTTCCTCCTTGCATTATGTGATTTCGCTCATAAAACTGCTGGGTTTTTTGCAATTTCACATTAATATGAATGTGTGTAAGGCACTTTTAGCTTAACTCTTTTAGTTTCTGTTTGCAAATTTGGGACCATATTCGTTACACTATAACCTAAAAGGTTCCTCAGCTTATCAGATGCTTTCATTTTTCCTAGTTTTCTTGGCAAACTGTGTAGGCCTCTGAGTACCACCTCATCTTGCTTTCTCATAACAGATTCACACAAATCTTAGCTCACGCATCATCCCAGGTACATTTCTAGAAGTGAGTGGATACAAACAAGATAAATACATTTTAAAATTTGGAAGCAGATAAACTTATGTATCAATATTCTCAGACATGTTTTATATATATATAATTCCCAGATGTGTGTGTGTGTGTGTGTGTGTGTGTGTGTATGAATACAAGTGACAATAAATGGGACTGCAAATTGATGCAACTACACTGGACCAACTGAAGATTCCTTTAAAAACTAGGAATGGAAACACCATTTGACCCAGTTATCCCACTCCTTAGTATATATCCACAGGATAAAAATCAGTCTACTACTGTGACATAGCCACATCAATGTTCACAGAAGCTCAATTCACGATAGCTAAGCTATGGAACCAACCTAGGTATAAAGAAAATATGTTGTATATACACAATGGATTATTACTCAGCACAAATAAGAATGACTTTATAACATTTACTGGTAAATGAATGGATCTGGAGACTATCATACTAACTGAAATAAGCCAATCCCAAAAAACCAGAGGTTGAATATTCTAACATGTGGATGCTAACACACAATGGGTAGGTGGGGGTGGGCCATGAAAGTTCAGTGGATTAGACAAAGGAGAATGAAAGGCAGGGAGAGGGGATAGGAATAGGAAAGACAGTGGAATGAATCTGACATAACTTTCCTTGTATATTTCCTTGTACCACAGTGAATCTCGGCATCATGTACATCCACAAGACTGGGATTAAAATGCAATATATTCTGTGATCGTACAAATACATCAAATAGGTTCTACTGCCATGTATAGCTAAAAAAAAAATGAATTTTTTTAACGAGAGAAAGAAGAAAGAAAAACAAAATTCCTTTTCCTAGCATGTTAATGGAGTTGTGGTTGGATGTGAATATTTTCTCAATCTGCCATATTTCACTTTTGGTTCAGCTCCTGTGACTATACCTTTATCAGAGATTTCCCCAGCAGACTTTCCCTTTCATCTCATCCCTCAGAACTAAGTCCCATTCCCAATCTCAAACTGACTCAAACAAGGAGAACAGCACTGTCACGCTGATTTGGGGGTGGTGTGAATGTTTGAGACCCACCACAGCAGTCCCTTCTGAGGTTTGGATGTGGTTGTCCTCCTAGGTCCATGTGTTGGGATCCTCAGGGGGCAGGATTGAGAAGGGGTGGATCCTATAAAAGGTGAGGCCAAGTGGGAGGCCTAAGGTCATTGGGAGAGTGACCTCAGAAGCACACTCTGAGCACAGAAAAACCCTGGTTTTTGTCTGGCTTTCTGTCTGATGATGAGATTTCTTCTTCACTATGTCACATCAAGTCACAGGATGTTTAGGTGATAAGGAGAGAATGAGCTCTTCTCCTGACAATGGTCAACTTTCCATATAAGGCTAGAAAACGTGGTTACAAACACAGCACACTCCAAGTCATGGCATCAGATCTCTTGACACAAGGTCATCAAGATATGAACAATATAAAGATCCTTCCACTCAGACTCCATCCCCAGGTTCAAAAGCAGCAGTGTCCTCCAGCTGTTATACAGACCTGCTTCTATAGTGTCCTACCTTCAGTGTGACTGTCTAGTGGGTCATCCAATTCACTGCTGAAAACAAAGATGCTCTCCGGGATCCAACCATACAAAACAGAGACATAAACACAGGGTGGCTACAGAGTGGCTCTGACATTGCTCCTACCTCTGAGTCCATGCTGTGTGGACAGCATCTTCTTGCTCTGACTTCTGTTGCCAGGCTCTGACTGGGTTCTGTGCAATCGGAGGCCTTCCACAAGACAGTGCAATCAGAACAAATCCTCTTCCACTTGGAGTTTCAGGAATGTATGCCTCTAATTTGGAAGCTCTTCAGAGGAATCCACAGGATGTTCTAAAAGAACATAGAGTAAGTGTCAGTACATGGGTCTGGCTGAAGATTTTCTCAGGCAGCAGTGTATGGACACAGGGCTGGAGTGGTTGGAGGTGGCTGAAAAACAGTCAGAGATAGAGTTGCTGTTGGGACATGATCTATGGTGGACAAAGAAAGGTAAAGGCATGGATCAGTAGTGCATGAGAAGGAGAGCCTTGGCTTCTCCAGCTAAAGCCCTGGTAATCAACCTGGGATGGTGAATTTACCAATGGGTTAAAACATAATAAATGCACTGTCCAATTCGATGGCAGCATCTTACCACTCCTCCTGCCTTGTGGAGTCCTGTCAACTCCCCGCTGTTCTCTTTCAATGTTTCATGATCATTCGTCTTCCTTGTATCTCCATCTGCTTCTATTGTATAAATCGTCTCTCTATGAGAGCTTTCATATTCTTGAAATAGGTGCTGTGTCTTGTGCTCTCTTTGGCTGGATGGCCTGCACGCGACTCACTGCATTGCCTACAGACCCAAGGCCCCAGATGCAGGTGCAGATCCCGCCGGCAGGGAGCCTACTGTCGGCCCTGATCCTCCGCAGCGCCCGCTCCCGCTGAGAGAGCTTGAGGCAGTACCTGGCGGGAGAGCGGCGCCACTCAGGTCGCGCTCTAGTGGTGCCCGGGCTGCCCCTGGCGTGGCGTCCGAGGGCCTGACGGTGCGCTCAGCCCGTGGCAGGCAGCTGTGCAAAAGCGGACGCGCTGATCCGCCCTTTCCGCGGCCGGCTGCAGCACGAAGTTGGCCGCCGCCCCCAGAACTTCGGTCGCCTCCAGCTTCCCGGGACGCGGCGCGGGCTCCAGGCCATCCTGAGGGCGGCAGGAGAGTTGCTTATTGGAGGCGCCGTTCGGACCCACTGATGGTGGGGATGGCGCGTGGCGACTGTGACCAACTGACAGTTGGTCCCTGTGGTGCGGGCTGATGGGAGCCGGGTGCCGCGGCCCACCCAGGCCGGCCTACCGCCAGGGGGCGCTGTCAAGCTGGGTAGGGGCGGCGGTTGGGCGGTTGGGCGCGTGAGTGAGTGTGGCCCCACAGGTCCCTGGGATGGGCTTCCAGTGTGTGTGTGGGGGGAAATCCCTGGAGCTGGGACAGTTGTGCCTGGAGGCTAGGAATACACTATGCCAATTGGCACATCATTACCACAACCTTATGGTGCAGAAATGCTGAGGGCTAACCTGCGTGAAATGCCTGTGGACTCTATCAGAAACTCCATGCAGTGCCTCGACCTCTTCCTATGAAAAAATAGGGAATTCAAACCAGGAAACCAAAACCTAAAAATAAGGAAGTCAAAGACTTGTTCTCCTCTAATAGCAATAATTTGGTTCTTATGACTCCAATTTCCACACCTTCTAACTCAGAGTATTACAGCAAAAATACTTCCTTCCCTTCCAACACTTCCAACTGCCTCAGGGACAGGAGCCCCTGTGAGGTCTGCTGCAGGAGAGGGCACCAACCCTGAATATAGCAAGCTCCATTATTCAGGTCAAATGGGCTCCACATAGGCTTCAGTCTGGCCTTGCCAGCTGAAGTCACATCCTCAGTGGGACAGGATTCCTACTGTGCTCTGGCCCTGGCCTCAGCCCTTGTGGCCAGGAGGTGGGGAGGGCTCCACCCAAGAAGGCCTTGCACCTCTTGTGTCTGAATTTGTCCATCAGCCCAGACTGTGGTGACGGAGCAGACAGAACATCTGGCCCATGTGTGATTTCCCCAGGAGGCTTGCCAAAGAGAAAAAGAAGATGAAGCTCTTCTAGGAAAGGGCCAGTGCAAGAAAACATGGCCTGCTCCATTGGGCCAGGGCCACTTCCAGCCAGTCTGCCACAGGTTGGCTCCTGAACTGCTTGCAGAAACTGGGACTAGGAACAGGGCCAATTGCCTGCTAAGGAAGGTGGAGAGATTCTTTCCAACAAGGTTCTATGTATATTGCCCCAAATCATGTGTTTCCTCTGATCGATTTTTGTTATTCCAGAATTTCTGCAAACCTCTTCCACATGCATATTTCACAAGCATTCAAGGAGAAGATCATTGCAGGCATTTGGCACACATCTTGAAGACTGGATGAGTTCCTGGCTCTCTTGTCAAAAGACTGAGTAGTGACTCCAACAGACACTGTGACTGATGTTTCTCAAAGGTCATTTTGCCTGACTGATTTGAGGACAGTTGGAATTTGTACACAGGTGGCAAACAAGATATTATTGTTCCATGTATACAATATTTTTTAATGTTCAATTTTCATTGCAGCAATCAGGGTTAAATCATTTGCATAAAATTAAACAACATTTTTATAATGAATGTAAACATTTACCTTAATGTTACTTAAAATAATTTAAAAGAAAAAAAATGTGAACTTAAACCTTCTTATGCTTCTGTTACACTTACATTGAATTTCTACATTCCCAATTCTTTAAGAGAAATATATCAAGAAAAATCTTTTTTTCAAAAAAATTACCTTTTTCCATTTGTTAAGAATATTTATTTATTTATTTTAAACAAAAAGCAAACTTCTTTATTGTACCTAGTACAGAATATAAGGCAGCTTGGCAGGATGCATACAGCTCTGCGCAGGGGGAAGTATTTAAAATCATTTGGCAGGTTAAAGCCTTTCTGCATTGTAGACTTTCCACACTCTGGAAAAGAAGCAAACAAACAACCAACCCCCCCCCCCCCCTCAAAACCCTGAAAAAAACAAAACAAAACAAAACCCCCCAGGAGATGCATGAGTCCAATGGGAATGCAATGGTGATGCCTTCATCCTATATCTTGCGACAGCACAGGCCACGTGGTTACAGCAGGGGAGGGGCAGCTCAGGTGACAGAAGATTATTTTCATACTTGCTAAAACAGCATAAATTTATTTTTTTTAAAAAAATTCCAAACCAGGATAAGTAAAGAAAGGAAAAACAGCTTCGTCTCCAGGGCCGGGGACTTGGCGGCAGGCGCCGGCGGGGGGCGGTGCGCGCGCGGCCCTCCCCCAGACCCCCTCCTTTCGCCAAAAAAGCGCCCCTCCTCCCCTCCCCTTCCCCTTCCCGCGCGGCGTCCCACCGCCTGCGAGCTGCTGAAGCGCTGCCGTCCTCCTGGACGATGCTGCGCACCTTGGGGCGTGCGCCTACCTGCCAGGCACGACTTCCCGCTGCCTCCCCAGACGCGCGGCGCCTCCTCCAGGCCCCAGCACTCCGTGCCAACCCTGCGGGCCGCTGCTGTCCCCGCCGGGACCGAGAGGGAAAATGATCCCTGAGGATTTGGAGAGGCGGATCAGTCTGGCTGAAGCTGAGAGTGCTGTGCTGTTCCTGGTCAGTGCCACATCTGGCACCACTGTGTTGGGAGCCTTTGACCCCGTGGATGCAATTGCCGATGTGTGCCAGCGTCACGGACTGTGGTTACAAGCGGATGGCTGACTCCGAGGCCTGGAACCCCCACAAGCTCCTCGCTGCAGGACTGCAGTGCTCTGCTCTTCTTCTCCAGGATACCTCGAACCTCCTCAAGCGCTGCCATGGATTCCAGGCCAGCTACCTCTTCCCGCAGGACAAGTTCTACGATGTGGCTCTGGACACGGGTGACAAGGTGGTGCAGTGTGGCCGCCGTGTAGACTGTCTGAAGCTGTGGCTCATGTGGAAAGCACAGGGTAGGCAAGGGCTGGAGCAGCGTATCGACCAGGCCTTTGCTCTTGCCCGGTAGGCAAGGAGGGTCCCAGATCCCCTCCCAGGATCTACCCTTCCTCCATTTCTGCCCTCAGGATTACTTTCCTCCCCCTGTCTCTGAGGTTCTCTTCAGTTTATATGGCTGTCTTCCCCTCTCCACCTGCAATTTGTCACCCTCTGTTTCCAGGTACCTGGTGGAGGAAATAAAGAAGAGGGAAGGGTTTGAGTTGGTCATGGAGGTATGATCCCATGTTCTTTTGCATCCATCTATCCCAGCCTATCCCACGCAGCAAGCTCACATGGAGGAAGAGTGACGGTGAACGGGAAAATGGTCCTCCTTTCGCAGCTCATACCTTCCCCTTCCTTATTCCCCTCAGCCTGAGTTTGTCAACGTGTGCTTCTGGTTCGTGCCTTCCAGCTTGTAGGGGAACCAGGCCAGTCCACATTACAGCCAAAGGCTATCTCAGATAGGCTTTCTCTGGCTCTGGGTAGCCCTGCTAAGGGAACTGATGCAGCTGGTGCACTTCTGTCCCCTGCTGGCCATTCCTGATATGGGCGGTCCCCCTATTGGTCTCTTGCTCCTGAGGGGCTCGGTAACTGGAAGATAACACAAGCTTGTCCGTTTTTTTTTGGGGGGGGGGCTGGGGGAGAAGGGGATAGGAATAAGATATGTTTTGGGGAAATAAGATGACAGAAAGGAGCATCACAGGAGAACCCAAAAAAAGTTAGTGTGCAGCACACAGACCCCTGTGCTAGGGTCTGTGCTGGGAACTCAGGCCCAGGTCAGAGATATAAGGTAGAAATAACAGGAAGAGTCTTTTCAATGATCCTGGGGACAGAGAAACACAGAAAGGCCCATTTGATATGCCTTCTAGAGGTAAGGAAGTATGTTCTGTCTGGTCCCTAAAAATGGGTTAGTACTAGGTGCTACAGATGATCTGAAAGGACAAGAATCTTCTTGCCCTCATGAAGTTGTGGAAAGCAAAAGTTACTGTTTGAAGCCAATATTTCAAGGTGGTTTTGTAAATTACACGCTAGATCACATGGCACAGATCAGATATTACAGGATCCAGGAGTGGTGGCACACACTTATAATTGGTGTCTCTGGAGGCTGAAGCAGGAGGATCACAAGTTTGAGGCCAGCCTCAGCAACTTAGCAAGACTCTGTCTCAAATTAAAAAATAAAAAGTACAAAAGGACTAGGATGTAGCTCAGTGGTAAAGTACCCTTGGGTAATCCTTGGGAAATAAAAAAGGAACCAGGAAAGGGGAGAAGAAGACATTCAGGATGACTAAAGTTTGAAGGTAGACTGAAGCAGTGTTGAAAATCAGAAAAGTCAGGATTTAGCATAAGAGACTGTCCTACAGCTATCTTGTAGGTAGGAGAAATGAGGAATAAAGCAGAAGGTAGAGAAGGCCAACCAAGTTGGATGTGGTGGAAAAAGTAATGTGGGGCCAAGGTGAGGGTCTAATCAGTGAAGGTAATTCCAGAAGATGGCTGGGTGGGAGGGGAAACCAGCTCTGAGAGCCGGGTAGTCCAGGTAGCTGGCGCATCTTCTCACCTGACCCCATGCTGCAGCTGGACTCTACCGCTCCCATAGGTAGCCTCTGTGCTCAAGGAGCGCATGGTAAAGGAAGGCTCCATGGTGATCGGCTACCAGCCCTGTGGGACCCATGGCAACTTCTTCTGAATGGTGGTGGCTAGCCCCACTCTGACCTGTGCTGATGTAGACTTCCTCCTCCACGAGCTGGAGCGGCTAGGCCAGGACCTGTGAGCCTTCTTCCTCTAGAGGCCTCAGTGCCACCCCTCACCCCACTGAGTCTCTCTGCGTTGTCTCCTGCGTTCTCAAAATAGCCTCTCTAGGAAACAAAGTAGGTTTAAGCTATTAGGAGAATGTTTAAATAACTATATCCATAGGATGCAAGGTTATTCTTTCATTAAGATTATATTTACAAAGAGTTTTTATTAATTGAGAAAAATAATATAATGTTATGTTGAAAAAGCTGGATATAGGACTATATAGTAATGAGCAATGTTCAGAAATACATAGGAAAAGGCTGATGAATGAACTATGCCACAGTTTGTTTTCCCTGAGATAATAGGCAATTTTAAAATTGACCCCATTATACTTTTGTGCCTTCTCCTTTTACTATGTAATGAATATGCATTATGTAATAGGAACATAATAAAATTAAAATTTCAAGTATATTAAACAAAGAAAGGAAAAACAAATCTATACAGCATTTACAACAAATAAATCTCTAGCCAGCTGGGGGGTAAAATATGCATCTAGTATAGACTATGTGTAGATTAGAAAGCTATAAATATGGTTTAGAAGAGTCCTTTGATTAGAGTACAATGCTAATTACAGCCCAAGATATAAGCTCCACACCTTTGTGGGCCAATTTCCCATAGAGGAAAATCTCATTTTTCCATATCCATAAAATGCACCTTTATCCCTGTGAACCTCTTCACAAATGTGCTGTTGGTTATAAGGGGGATCATGGAACATTCCGTTTTTTGAAAAGCAACTCAAAGCATGTGCCTCACACTCAGGGACTCAGCACTGTCTTCTCCACACACGAGGAACAGCACAGTCCTTCTTAATGTTCTGAGTGACACAGGGAGCACAGAATTCCATCACTGGAGCAGGCAGCATGTGCCATCACCCTCTAGAGTGACTTTCCTCTACTTTGAGCTCAACTTTCACTCAGCTTTAACTTAGTTGTTTTAAACTTTCCCAATATAATACAGCGATTAGAAGAAACTTAAAGGAGTAGCAGGAAACCAGAGTGCTAGCACTGTTTTACCTGTGGGTGTCACCTGTAAGCCTCAGACCCTACTGAACTGTTATGTAGGGTTTAAAGCCCAAGATGTAAAGAAAAAGGAAAAAAAAACCCACAAATGGATGAAATGGAAATGGTCATTAGTCATGCCCAGGAAAGAATCCCTAGGGTTCCCACCAGGTGACCAAGTTTCAAATGGACATGACATGTAATATGTACATCTGCTTCCCAGAGAGGGCATGTTAGTGAACACGGGGAGCTATACACATAGAATCTATGCTTGTGTCCAGGCTGCCCTGCACACTTCAAAAATGTACAACTCAGGTGCAAATGTTCCATCAGGTTGTCTGGTGCAGAAAGCACAAAGCAGGCCACAGAGCGGACTTTTACATGGCTAAGGAACAGCCCCAGCAAAGCCCCTCTCAAGCTGCAGCTCTTCATAAGTTGGCATGGCCCTGCCTATGGGACACAGTGCACAGTTACCAAAAGGTTTGTTTTGTTTTTTTTTTTTTTTTTGCTTTAAATACCAAAACTACAAAAATCAGTTTATAAACTGTTTTTCCAAAACAACCACCAAAACAAAACAACCCCCCCCCCCCGAATCAAAGCAAAACTAAATACTGTCAAAACTGTTAATCGCCCTTCCCCTAAAATGAAAGCCATCCACATTCAACATGTAACTGGGAAGAGAGAGGGGGCCTGCGCTATTTAGTGACCACATGGCTGGAAGGTTCCCAAGCATAGCAATGGTTTATGATTTGAGAACCATGGAGTGGGTAACAGCTGTCAGGACTGATTCTCCCCTTTTTCTAAACCAAGGGGAAGTATTTCAGATTGAGCTAGAAGAACTCTCCAAATTTCAACACATATTTTTAACCTTTAATTGGTCTGAGCCTCCCCAACTCAGTCTACCTACTTTTCTACGAGCTTGTGATTTCTTTAATAAATTGTGCAAACCAGAGCCCTTCTATGTAAAGACATTTAGTAGTCCATGATCAACGCAGATTGTCACACACTCGGTCCCATGTTGAGGGCACTAACCTGAACAATGTATTGCTTTGCATATATTGTCCATGGAAGTGAGGAGGCTCTATTCCCACATTCTCTTCCCAGAAACCTCATCAGAATCAGAGTTGAGGCACCAACCTTTTGGTGGTTTTTCTGCCCCTGCCTGTACCCACTCCCCAGCCAAGGTATATGCCTTTCAGGGTAAAAATCCAGAGATGGCTTGGGCTCTCCGGAAAATATTCAAATGGCAAGCTTTAGAACAGCCAAGAACACAAACAAAACCACTGCCCTCATCTGCCTGAACGGGAACTGCTAGCTCTAGGGTTTGGCTGCTCAGCCACTCAGAAACTTGGTAAGCGAAGCCTTCAGCATAGGGGAGGCTGCTGCAGGGATCCAGGTCCAGGAGGTAAGCAGGGTTGTCTTCAAAGTGGGTCAGTGGCAGGGTGTCCTCCTCGTTGAGGGGGCATTCAGACTCTGCCTTCAGGAATGGACGCTGATTGTCCGGGAAGGCCATGGAGAAAAGGGCATCCGGGTCACAGACAAATCTGTAGACATATCATTCCCCAGCGACCTTCTGCATGATGCCCTTTTCATAGTAGTAGCGTAGAGAACGGCTCAGCTTGTCATAGTTCATGACAGGCCGGTTCTTCTGGATGCCCCAACGCTGAGCAACCTCCTCTGGTTCTATCAGCTTAAACTCCATGCCTCGGCCTGTCCGGGCAATGAAGTGAGCTTTGGCTGGGTCATCAAGAAGAGTGACCAGGAACTGCCACAGCTGAAGGGAGCCTCACCTCTGATAAGGAGGGCCCTCCCGATACATGGTGGGCTCTTGCTTGACTTTGCCTTCCAGTCTCTCAGGCACAACGCAAGTGTCATCAAAATATAACTGGGGATCTTTTTCATATGAAAAACTTTCATGGCTGCTGGAGAAATATCCCCCTCTCCTGTAGGATGACTGGCAGTTAGGCACTTCTGAATCAACGCAGTAATTCCGGGCTCCTGCTTGATTCCCATTGGTGACTGGAACCCATGTGCTGGGGGACCTGGCATTCCAGGGACCCCATGTTCATAGAATGGGTCATGGTATTCTTGTTTGAATCCCTGAGGGGGTGGGGGAGCTGCAGGGACAATAGGTTCTGACATTTGATGGTGGTAACTGGGGTGATTGTCTCCAGGAACTCCCACCTGCAGAGGGAAGGGATGGCAGGGTTCAGACAGTTGTCTCTGAAATCTCCCATTGCAGGTGAGGAAAAGACCCTGATGAGGTTTCTGTCCATGATCGGCTGGCACCATTGTTCTGGGGCTGAGCAAAGGCAGAATTTCATGGCCAAAGCCCATGACAGAGGAAAGCTATTCTGTCCCGTGGCAGCAGGAATGCAGAGAGACAGAGCAAGCTCTTGGGGACAAAATATAACCCATAAGGGCGTGCTCCCACGGACCACCTTCCTGCTGACTCACATCACCTGCAGCAGTTACCACCCAGTACCTTAGTCCTCTCCAATAACCCTCTCAAAGCCATCAGGGTGTTTTAGGTGAACTGTTAGGTCACAGCACTCATAATCTAATCACTTCACTGTGAGCATTCCTGCATTGTCTCCCATGAGCTCTGGGGGACAACTCACACCCAAAGCATAACACATATTAATTGCCAAACAGCAAATAGTTTTTGCTTAGTATATAAGGAGGTTGATCATCACCAAAAGATAGATGCTGTAATTCTGTCATCCTGTGGCCTTGTGAAACCACTTTCCAGGACTCCTATGGAAGTTCCATCAGATCCATCCAGCACACCAACACCCAATTATGTCCCATCTCAAGTTCCACTTCCAAAGCAGTAGCATCAGATACCACCACTTACAACACAGGCAGTTTTTTTCTACACCCACTGGAGTCTTTGAAGCACAGCTACATTTTCAGATGATGCTTTGTTCAAAGCCCCACACTGCTTTTGTCTTAGAGATGGTGCTACATCTTCATATTTCACTCCACCTTCAATTAATGCTAGAGCAACCAGCACTGGAGCCCTCCCAAGGCCCACAATGCCACAGACAGCAATCAAACAGCCATATCTGGTTGGAGAATGGTACAACATCAGTAAAAGCCAATCAAGCCTATGCATGCCTTCTTTCTCCACAAGAAGAGTGTCTAGAGTTGCTTCACATACTCTTACTCTTGGTATAACTCAAAACCTCTTGAATTCGTCTGCCAATTGACCTACATTTGCATTGGCTAGATCCTGTGTAGGAAGGAATCTTACTTCATACACATGACATTCATTGGAGAAAAGATAGCCTCTTCAGGGGCTGAGGCAGTGGCTCAACAGTAGAGCGCTCACTTAGCACATGCGAGGGCCTGGGTTCGATCCTCAGCATCACATAAAAATAAATAAAACAAAGGCATTGTGTCCAACTACAACTAAAAATATTTTTTTAAAAAAGATAGCCTCTTCAACAAATGGGCCATCCATATGTAGAAAAATAAAATTAAACCTTTATTTCTCACCCTGCTTCAAACTCAACTCAAGTGCACCAAAGAACTGAGGCACTAGAACACAGACCCTGGATCTAACAGAAGAAAAAGTAGTCCCATGTTGGCTGAGGAACTGACTCCATTAACAAGAGTCTGATGCAAAAGAAGTAAAATCAAGAATCAGTAAATGGGATGGATTCAAACTAAACCTTTTCCTCAATAAAGGAAACAATCAGTAACATGAAGAGAGAGCCTACATAATGGGAGAAAATCTTTACCACATGCACCTCAGATAGAGCATTAATCTCCAGAATATATAAAAAACTCAACACCAAAAAAGAAAACCAACCCAAATAACACAATCAATAAATGGCTAAGGAACAGAACCCAGCAGTCCTGTTCTGTTTGGATTAGAAAGACGAGAGTAAAGGGAAGGGAGGGGGCATGGGTGAAATAAGGATAATAGAATGAATCAGACATTTTTACCCTATGTGCTTATATAATTACATGACCAGCGTGATTCTACATCGTGTACAACCAACACTTCATGGAAGAAGAATACAATCAATCAACAACTATATGAAAAAATGTTTTAACATCTCTAGCAATTAGAAAAATGTATACCAAAATTAAAATTTCATCTTCCTTCAGTCAGAATGGCAATTATCAAGAATATAAGAAACAGTAAATGTTTGTGAGAATGTGGGAACAAGGTACACTCAGACATTGCTGGTGACACTGCAGATTGGTGCAACCATTATGGAAAGCAGTATGGAGATTCCTCAGAAAACTTGGAATGGAACCAACATTTGACCCAGCTATACCACTTCTTAATATATACCCAAAGGATTAAAAATCAGCATACTACAGTGATGCAGCTACATCAATGTTTATAGCAGCTCAATTCACAAAAGCTAAACTATGGAACCAACCTTATTACCCTTCAATAGATTAATGGATAAAGAAAATGTGATATATTTACACAAAGGCATATAACTCAGCCATAGAAAAGAATGAAATTATGGCTTACTCTGAGAAATGGATGGAGCTGGAGAACATCACTCTAAACAAAATAAGCCAATCCTAAAGAATCAAAGGCCAAAGGTTTCTCTGATATGCAGATGCTAATCCATAATGGGGGGTACCTTGAATTAGACAGAGGGGAGTGAAGGGAGGGGAGAGGTTACGGGTATAGGAAGGATAATAGAATGAATCAAACATTATTACCCTATGTGCATATATGATTATAAGAGCAGTGTGATTCTACATCATGCACAACTTCTGAGGAATGAGAAGTTATATTCCATTTATGTAAGAACATTATTTTATATATGACTTTATAAAATCCTCCTTTTAATTTTAAGATGTCATCCATCTGTTTTCAAAAATGTTAATGGGAAAAGTGGATGTGTATACTTTAGAATCAGAGAATATATGTGGTTTTTACACTTTTTATTTCTACTATTTTCCATAGTATGGAGACATAAAACCTTACAATTCAGTGAGCAAATGACTTTTAAAAAGTATTCTGAAATTAATGTTTTTTGATATGATTGGGTAATCAATTAGTAGGCAGCAGATAATCCTAGATAAGTTTTATAGATTCTGTAAGAAGGAAGGGGATGAAGGAAAATCTTGATATCAAAGACATTGTGAGGAGCTGGCTTTAAAACGTGTCATGGTATGAGACATGCTCAATGATATAGCAATTGGAGATTTCTAGAGTAGCCACTTAGAAAATATTTGTGTGGCCAGCTTTTTCATCCCCCCCCAACTTTTAAAAACTATTCATTTATAATCCTTTCTTGCATGACAACCTCTTGGTTGGTAATATAATACCATGAAAAATATTCATGGATATTTACATGTGATAAAGACCTTACTTTGGTCATTTATTTTTCTGAACCTTAATTGATTAATCCATGAGATAAATTCAATAAATTGCTTCACAGGAAACAGATGAACTCTGGGATATTTATGCTGACCTCTATCTAGTTTTTATAGGAAATGTGATTATGAGAGTAGAATTAGTTGGCAAAGGTTATATTTCAACAACTTGGACCACATATAAACACTCTTTTATCCATTGAAACACATTGTTTTTTCCTGCCTCCTTTGTATGACCAGTCCATATTATCAGGTACTATTAGGCACTCATTTAGATTCTGAGCAGTCTGATCTGAGAAATTAAGGCTTACAACTCAGGAGGCAGAGGCATGAGGATCACAAGTTTGAGGCCTACCTCAGCAACTTAGCATAGGAAAAATCTCTTCTAGGAGGCTGCAAACTTCCTTCTTAGTTTAAGCTGGACTTGCAAGGGCATCATGTGGGGGGCTCCAAGGCTTCAAGATAAGACAATGATGTCTCTGGGCACAGAGATCATCATTGGGGAATAAAAGCAGATTCTGTGGTTGGTGGGTCTGTGGCCTCCACTTTGTAAAAACACAGAGTGTTTGAGGTGGAAGGAAGTAGTTTGGTCTGCTTGCTCCATTTATGGGGGGTGAAATGAATTCCAGAGACGCCAAATGATTTGCCCAAAGTCACACAGCTCAACACAGCTCTTCTGACTCCTTTCTGTTGCACCATGCGCTGCTGGGCAGCTTCACTGTCCATTGTGAGAAAGTTGTTGACCCAGTCCTCTCACATCCTTAGGTGTCAAACCCCATTTGTCTTTGTCACTTCAGCACATGTACAGACAAGGGGAATTAGAGTTCACTGAAGTGGGAAAAGGCCTGAGATGTTCACTCCTGCAGTAAGTAGTCTGAACAGGGCACATGAATAAGCATCTTAATCTAATCTTGCATATAGCTCTATGCAATACGCATTGCCTATCCTGAACTCAGTTTCTTCACCTGTCGTATGAGGACATTTACCATGATAATCCTTAAGCCTGATAAATGATTATGTATAGGAATTTCTGACAGGTGTTTACAGAGCTTTGTCATCTGCATCGCACACGTCTTGCCCTTTTTTTCCAAAGCCTGTTTTAACCTTACTTTGACCTACTTATTTTGTTATTTAGTATGATTTTGTATTTGCCAGGAAAATAAATCCACTGTATCATTTGTCCAAAACCCAAATGACAAGATGAATTTCTAACTGGGGTCCACATAGGCATTTGCACTCAGCTGTGTCTTGTGTTCCTTGCTATCCATCAGGCTCCCGGTAAAAGCTTTACCATTCTTCCCCTTCTCAAGCACAAAAATCTGCTGCATTCCCACAGAGCAATCTGAGTCTCCTTGTGCTTAAGACCAACCAGCTATAGCTGAACCGTGAACATCTGCATATATGACATGAAGCCAGGGTCAAATTTATGACCCTGCTGTGATTGGATCTGCACTCATGTGGGGGCACAGGAGTCTCTTTCCCTATCTGGGTGAAATTCAGGCTCCTTTTCCATTCATGCTTCTACGTTTTAAGATAGGATTCAGGAAATCTTGCAGTATTTGGAAAATGCTTCTCTTTAACAAGGGATTGATTCCCTCCATAACCTGGAACTAAAAGATGAACTACTTCCATTAAATTCATTACATGGGATAGAAATCTGCTTTATAACCACAACGATCACCATGGCTATGAAGGCTAAGGAAGGGGACCTAGGATTCCTGAAGCTTCAGTCTCATTTGTCATCAAGTCTATTTGATTGCCTTCTGGTCCAGGTCATCTAAAAGGAATAAAAGAGTCTTGCTCTATTCAGAGGTAAAGGGGGAAATGAGACTCTGCTCTGAAGATCAATCCCTGAAGCCAGGACTCATTCCTCTTTTCTGTCCATCACAGGACAGTGCACCTAGTCAATCCAAGGTCAGTCATTGACCTTGCTCTTGTTACCCAGACTCTCAGCAGCTTTGAACTTTTCTCATCTGTTTTCACCTTATAGGCCCAAGCAAGCATTCTGGGTTGACTCAAGAAACACATGTGGTCCAGCGTCCTTAGAAACCACATCTCTGACTGTGGTTTCTTTGGAGGCCCTTTCTTAATTCAAACTACCCTTGACATCCCACTTTTCTACAAATAGCCTGTCCATGGGTTATCACCTCTTTTAGGCTCAAACTTCAATAGTCAGCTCCCTCCTTACAGAAGAGATGTTGGTTGTTGGGTAGAAGGTTATAGTTCCAGTAATCTAGATCCCAGGTATCTTCATGTCCCTCAGTATTTGTGGGGAATTTGTTCTAGGACTTCCCTAAGGATAGAAAATCTGAGGATGCACCAGCCCCTTGTATGTGATGGTGGGATATTTTCATAGAACCTATGCACATCCTCCTATAAAATGTAAATCATCTCTGGATCACTCAGAATACATGATACAGTGTAAATGCCATTTAAATACTTGTTATACTATATTGTTTTGGGACATGTGAAATACAGATGCAGTTTTATTTTTAAGAGTTTCAATCCATGATTGACTCTGTGGATGTCAAACCCACAGATAGAGGGCCGACACCAGTTCTCTCCATATCAATATACTTGGAGTCCCTTCCATAGGCTCTCTGCCTGCCTCCAGCAGAGCCACAGACAATGGAGCCCTCAGGTATATTCAGTGCTTCTTGAAATCCTGTGCTTGCTTAGGTTATGATGCTATGTGTAGAAAGTTGTGACTACAGCTTCACAGTGTTTAAGTCAGTCAGTAAGAAGCTTATTCTCCTGTGCTTGTTAACTTGCTGCCCTGTTAAGACTCAAAACACTCCCTGGGAGTAGTTCCTTCATGTCCAATTGTTTCCTGATTTGCAACAATCTTTTCTACACCAGAGCCAATAATTTTAGAGCCATATATACCTTCCAGTCTAATATCAAAGTAATTTATTTCAGACTCTTTTTGTTCCCTGAGATAAAAAATCCTTTTCTGCTTGGATCTTTTATTATAAGGTATACTTATAATATCTGACCAAAATGACTAGACATGTAGTTTCCAGGGTCAAATACAAACTTCCAGTCCCATGGAGGCTCACAGCAATAGGTCTAGTCAGGGGATGTGGTGTTACAGAGCCCAAGTTACACAGGAGGTGGAAATAGTCAAAGATAGTAAAACCTAGAAAGGTCATGTGAAAGATAGAAGTTAGGCAAGAAGCCAAAATCATTACCCAGTGGCTTGACCAAACATGTCATCCATTAGAATTTATACAGAAGAAAACAAATCTTGTAGTCAAAACAACACCATGCACAAAAGAACTGGCATTTGATTTTAACTCTGCCACTCACTGACCTATGTGATTTTAAGGTTTGTGAATCTCAGTCCAGATAATGTCTATCTCTCTAAGGGGCTGTTAAAATTTAAAATGAGGATTCTTTGGAAAACACTTTATAAAATCCTAAGTGCAATGGAATTGATGGCTATTCTGTGATGTGCTCTTAAACATTTTTCTAGAATCACATAGAATTCACTCTCAGTCAAGGCAAGTGAGCATGGCACGTTTTCCCAGATGCTCAGGAAGCTTGCAAATTTTTAGTTCTGTTAAAGTGTAAACTAAGCAAGTCAAGACATAAAGGAGCAGCAAAGGTTACAGAACAGAGACTTGGGGCCCAGCACATCTACCTGTGGGAGTGCTCAAAGGAGAAAGATCTGCATGGCAAGGCATACTGGCTGAGCAGACAGCTCTGGTTAGAGCTCTGCAAATTCATTTCCTGGGCCTGGGGTGACCTGACTGGATCTATGTGATAGAATTAAGAACATTTAGAAGTACACTGAGTTCCAAGGCTCAGAGAAACAGACAAGTTACTTCATTTTGAAAAATTATAAATACAGCTATGGGGGAAAATAACCAGATCATGTGATGGTATCTACTGATTTTGAGGTACTTTTTGAGCAATTGTAAAGTAAATAGGGAAACAATTTTTATGGTTATTTTTCTCCCTCAGGGTTTTTCCACAAAGTTATATAAATCAAATAGTAACTACTTAACTACTTAGAAAAATCCACTATTTCTCTCTATCTATACATGTATTATATATATACACACACATATATATGCATATATGTATATATGTGCATATATATGCATATATGTGTATGTGAATATATATGTATACACACACACATATATATATATATATTATATACACACATACATACACACACACAATGGAAACATGCATATATATTTTTTTCCTTTGACCCCATAATATGAATTGCATTTTGGGGAGACTCTGTTCCCCATTCTCTTTCTCTCATGTTCATCTCCTCCACAGTTTCTGTGTCTCACTTTGAACCCCTTTGGGGTTTGGCACTACTTCTGTAGAATTATATGTCTGACATTATTTCCCAGCATACCCATAGATGACAAAATCTTTTGACTTTGAAAGGGATGCACGTTTCCTCTTAACCCAGCAAGTGTTTGTCTTCTTTTCTTGTCACTCATCCAAGGTCTCTTTCCTACCCAGGAAACCAGTTCCAGCACGGAGGCAGTTCAGCTCTTAATAAGAAGTTGAGCAGAAGTTATTATAACTCATTGCCTCACCTGCTTGGAAAACATGATAATGCTCCTTAGTTGTAAGAAATCATTTTAACAACACTGACTGGTGGCAGTTCATTCATGGAGGCTATGTGACACCTGCTATAAATAGCACATGATGCATGTAGTAAATGGTTCTTCTCTGTGGCATTTATTTATTTGTAATTTATATCCTGCCTGCTTGCACAAAAGGATCTGAGCTGGCTAACAATAGAAGACATATACAATAAGGTTGTAATGTATGTAGAAATTGAAGACCAAAAATCATATGGAAAGGAGAAAGGGGAAGAGTTATGTTTGCAGTTTGTCCCTCCTTATCAAGGCAATGAAAGCAGATTATGTTGTAGCCTCCCTCCTCTAGGCTCACTGAGGTGTGCTCAAGAGGAGATGCACAATTCATCCCTCACAGAAATCAAATAAGGAAAATGATGGTGGAAACAGAGGAGGAAACAATATTTAGAAAGAAGAAATCTTGGAAGATCTTTTTTTTTTTTTTTTTTTTTTTTGTAGAAGGGAGGTATAGAAGGAAGTTCACAGAATAAGCAAAATCACAGAGTGATCACATTTTCCTAATCATTTAAAGTTCTGATTACCTATTGCCCAATTCTATAATACACTTGTCTGGGATTATGCAGGAGCTATTGATTTGTTCTACTCTCATTTGTGTAAATCAATTTCATAGAGAGGAAGAAAATAAAAAACAAACAGAGTCTAGCAGTGGGTTTGATACCTACCAGTTGTTTTTAGTAACTGAGCTTCTGTTACAAAGGAGATGGTGAGGGATGTAAAATCAGACAAGTAAAGGAAACCTTCTTTAATTTGGGTCAGGTTGTCTCGACCCCAGCACAAATGACAAATGGGACCCAATAATTCCTTCAATCATGGGACTGTCTTGGGAGTTGTAGGATGTTTAGCAGCATCCCTGTCCCCTCTGCCACTTGATGCTTCTTGAACAGTTTCTACAGACATTGACACATGATCCCCACTAAACTGGAGGCATAACCATTGATTGAGGTAGAGTTTGAGAACTTACTTATACACTGACTGCCTCAGTGCAGCACACACCACAGAATATGACCTGGTGAGTTCAGTCCCAGTGAGGGAGTCCATCTGCCAAGGAAAATGCCTGATGGTGTGTTCTCCCATCAGATATCAGCAACATGTCCTTCCCTCCTGTTCTCGTGAGGACTTTGTACCTTGCCCATTTTTTGGACAATCTGGCTTTATTCCTGCTACGTCAATAGATGTGGGTGGCCCAGGTAGCATTCAGAATGACCCTAGCAATATTGCTCTTTACTCTAACAGTTGAAAAATCAAAAGTCAGCTGTACAGACTGTGTTCCCTAGTGAGACCAGGGCTTCATGCCTTCCTAAAGTCTGCTCTTGTAGGTGTTCTGAATTCTGCTGAAGAACTCTAATAAAACCTTGCTAAGTCTCCCAGTAAGGCAGACCTGGATATGTGAAGATAGAAACATAGAAAATAGAGTTTCAATCTGATCATGTCAGAGCACATAGTGATATTAATTGCTATGAGTTTTCCAAGTAGAAGTCCAATCACTGACTTCCTAAAGGAGTTCTAATCGTTAATTCATGTTATTTACAGGTACAATTCATAAACAAGTTCATAAACATGAGGGGATTTGCATCTTTTGTCCTTTTCTATGGTCACATTGCTTGTGATTGGATTATATGCATGCTGTAGCTCAACCAGGTTCAGTTATCACAGCATTCAAAAATAATATTCTGTTTTTACTGTCCAAGAAGCTATGTTTTCGAGGTACACAGGATAAATTATATATAGTTCTACTTTCTTTTCCATTTAAAATCTCCAAAGTACTTGTGGAATAGCCCCTTTATCTTTATCATGCATCTGTTAAATTAATAATGAGCCTGTTTTAGGGTGGACTTGGGCAATGGAATTTACATTTTCACGGGTCTCTAACTGGTCTGGGGATCTGATTGTCTGGGTTAGACAGTATTATGTTAAACCTTGTTGATAAAATAAACACATGGTGAAATTATCCTAACAAGAGAATTTAGCCCACTCTGTTGGTGTTGGTGTCTCTTGGTGCTAATTGGAATTTTTTCACAAAGGGGGAAAATGGTGTGTGTTCCTGCTCCATTTCCAGGAGAGGGCTTCTTCGTGCTTGCCTGGTAATGAGTATGCTTTCAAGAGATACTCAGCCTCTGATATTATTCAGGAGCTGCTTTTTGAACTGTGAGTTTCACTGACCTTGCTTTATAGTCCCCATGCAGCAGCCAAGAGACAACAGGAAAGACCAGGTCAGCCTATTGTGCTTCTGATTCCAGACTTGCTGTCACTCTCAGCCCTGGCACAGGGCAGATATCTCTCTGAGAGAATATTCTCTATGTCTTGAGAAGGACAGGAAACAAAAAAATGGAAAAACCTGTGGCATAGTCTCTTAAAAAATCTTTTTATCATATATTTTACTTTAAGAGCTACATGTGTACCAATTAAAGGCTTTTTCACATTTTTTACATCTTTAAGAAAAGACAATTATTTGTAATTATTTGTTTGCTTAATTCACAGCAGTGAGAGAAGACATTTCACCTACATTTTCTGCACACACTTTTTTTTTTGAGAACAAACACTTGTCTCATAGTAATTAGAATCACAATGCATAGTAGCTTAAAGACTACACTTTAAGAAGGATGATAATGAGAACCAACTAAAATTGGTGCAGTGTATACATGTGAGACATGTTTAGGTCCAGAAGTCATTCCCTGAAAAAGAATTCATGCCTGTAACACATCTTGCACTTAATAGAGATTCCAGCTTGACTAAATGAATGACAACTTGAAGAATGGGCTATACCATTTACATCTCATTTTTATTATTTTTTAATATATGCTTATCTTCTAATAAGGGAAGAAATAAAATTTAATTTATCCTAAGACTGGCCTCATTTACAGTATTAAGGAAACTAAGATGAATGGTTATTAAGTAATGTTGAGACTTAGTTAAAGCTTTAGCAAAGGCAATTAAAGGCAGATCAGTAATATGACTTTGGTTCCTTTTATTTTTTTTTAACTAACAATTGCTAAGTTTCTTGTAGGCCTGTTTCAGAAGTGCTACAAATACCATGGTAAATATATCTTTTCCACTTTGAATTGTATGCTGAAAGCAAACCTGGAGTGTAAGGGATAATAAAATATTTTCAATCATTACTGGATACAATAGAAGAGAGAAATGAATGGAATTCCAGGAACCATGGGAATGAGCCCCTGTGTCCTGGCTGAGCAAAAGCCTATACAGCAAGCCTGGAGAGCAGGCAGCTTTGATGGGAACTGAGGTGTGGGGGCATCCAGAAGGGCTGTCTCAAAGAGGATGTGGAACTGGTAGGTCACCTCACATATTTGTTCATACTGAGAGGTTCACTGTTCTTTTGGAGATTTGGTAGAAAAATTGCTTTACTAAAAAAAAATTAATGCAATCATTAATTATAGGAAAATAAAAAGTGGTCAAGAAAGGAAGGCAATCATAGGAAAATGAGTAATTTAAATGCAAATAATGCTAAATCATCATAACACTATAAATCTTGAGTATTAATTTAATCATATGTATAATATATTTATTCTATTTGTAGGATGGTAATAGGGAAATGTGTTAGTGAGGAGTGGTGTGTTACTGATTCTTCATACTTATTATGAGAAATTGATAATTACTAAAACCCCAAGTTCAATTAGTAGTCTTAAAATCATATTATTTTAAAATATTAATATAAATTCTGGAAGATAAAACCCAAAAGCAGGAAGGAGTGAGGGAAGGGAACTATTTTTTTCATTACAATTCATATAAAATCTTCTGACTTTTTAAATTATGCAATGGACAAGATTCTTTTAATTCATTTGAAGAATATTTAAAATATCTCCTATAAGTCTTCATAAAATTTTTAAAAATCAAAGACAGTGAAAGGAGTGGTTTTTATTGATTGTAAAAGGCCAGTTTTATTTAACAATAATTCTTATTTTATATGTAACAAGGTTAAACTTAAGCTAGGCCAAATATTACCTCTTCCTAAAGTTCCTCGGTTACACAAAATAGAGGGCCTTGGATTTTTCACATCCCGATTCAATTATAATTTTTCCATTCACCATTGTGGAGTGAATGTGCACAGCCCTGTAGGAATCCATGTACCCAAAAGAATGTAAGTTGAAATTAGCATGTAATCAAGCCTTCTTTCTGTTTCCAGATGTGCTGTTTCATGGATTTAAACTGAGAGTCTGGAATTTGATCTTTAGGGCATGACATAACACTGTCATGACTGGCTATGTGAGCAAGAAGCTATGGTGTTAGGAATCATGAGCATCTCCTGTTCTCACAGACCTGCTTTGAGAGAGGTCACCTGGAAGGGTATTGTAGTTGAAGGTTAAAGTAAGAATTCTGTCCTGATTCCAAATAATTGTCTTCCAAAACCTAAAAATCTCTGAAAACTCAGAGATGCTTTTTACACTCATAATGTTAACATTCATGTCTTTTGAATTCTGATATGTTTAATATTTCTTACTTAATATACCATAAAGTTAAAATTATGTCCAAGTATATCTATATGAGCAAAAGGAGTATTTTCTGGGAAACAGATTATTTTAGAAAAATAAATTCCTGTTACTTTTTTTTTTTACTCTCTTATACATAAGTCTTTGTCCCTCTCTTTTCTCTTAACTCCTCTCCTTCCTCTTTAATCCCCCCTCCTCATCTAATTTCTTAAATGTAATTTTTACTCCCTCAAGCATGTCCTTTCTCTTGGATTCTCTCCATTTATAAGTTAGCTTTTTTTGGGAGATGAAATTAGATTCAATTTGGGCCCAGTGAAAGCCTAGAACTATAATTTAGTTAATAGAGACATTCACAAAATATAGGTTAGGGTTTAGAAAGTTTTCTAGAGACAAGTTATCTCCCACTTCTGGAAGTTTTATATATATATATATATATATATATATATATATATATATATATATATATATATGGATATGTTTGATGGCAGAATTTTTTTTCTGTATTAATATGCATCTCCTTATGTGATACAAAGGCAAATCTATTAAGCAATATCTTATAGCTGCCAAAAGCTTCTAATCATTCAATTTCTTTTCAGTTTTAAACTAAAAGAATTGTGGCTATACTACATATCTAAATGCCAACCAGGAAAAAAATACTACATAATTGAGGAGTCAGAGGTCACTGGAATGGAAGGCATGATCAGATCTTTGTTACTATTTTGGTCGATGGCCTGCAGGGACATAATTATCTAGTGAGAACACACATGGCCTTGATTTAAAAAGCAATGTTAGCCTTCATTAGAGATTGAGTCATATTCCACAATTTTTAATATTTGATGACAGCCATCAAATATGAGTATGATATCCATCAGTCATAAAAAATGAAATGATTCCCATTCTGCATCATTTCATGGATGGAAATAAAGGCAAGGAGATGTTGGGATGCAAATTCACAGAGCCTTTGCAAAAATACTATTTAAAGGAGTCTTGGGAAAATTGGAGTGCAGGCCCTCTAACTAGATTCGCCTTGAAAATAACATTCATTTCAAACTTCTGGGCATGCTGATCTCATCTCCAAGAGTCATTTTAATAATTTTGTAATGTAAATATATGGGGCTGGTACAGTTTCATAGGGACCATGTTTTACCAGGTTCCTGCCTATGAGCATATGGTAGTAGTAACAGCTCACAACTAAATACTCTGGAAATTGCACACTCTTAAGAAGTTCTCAAGAACTAGGAGCTAGAACGCCTCTGTATGATGCCCCTGGTGGTCATTTTGCATTTTCAGAATGAGACTTAAATACTTTTCACATGCTCACCAACCTCAGAGCTCACTTCTCTGGGCAAGACTCTGGCCCAATTCCTACAGTTTATTTTACACTTGCTGATCAATAAAAATGGCAAATCCTAAAGAACTGTTCTCACATTAATATGAAAAGAATTAACAGAGTACTGTGCTTCTCACCTCCTTCCAAAGCACTTAAATTAGCCACATTATCTGTGGGACCTGGATGCTAATGAAAGCCCTGGCTTGATCCCAGGTCCCCAGTCCAAGAGAGCTGTCTTATTTTTTTTTTTTTTAAACTATTCCCTTTGCGTTTCTCATATTTTACTTAGAGTATATTTGTAGTCACTATTCTTGAGTTTATCAAGGATCTTATTATAGAAGTAGTAGAAGCAATATAAGGGAATATATTTTTGGAGATTTTCCTGACTTCTCTCTTGCCCAAGTATGGGCATTTGAACACACCATAGTTTCCATTCAGATTTAGATGCAGCCTTTAACTAGTAGATTTATATCTTCCTGATAAACCAAAGGGTACTGATTAATAGAGCCTTCTGAACCCCTGGTAAGTTAGAATCAGTTCAGAGTACTTGTCAAATTAATCGGGAGAGGAAATATATCAACAGCTTGCTTTCCTAGCTGGGTTCCTGGCTAATCTTAAGGCATTTGCTAAATTTAATTAGTACATACTCCAAAGATTACTGGGAAGTCCTGTTCTGGGGCAGGTACAGATTAAATTTTAATGAGACATTAAGACCTATAAGACATTTTAATGATGTACTAAGCACAATGAAGATACATTTTTTTGCGATAATTACAAAATGCTTTTCCACATCTTTAGTTACAAGGAATTATTTTCCCCCTACTTCCTACCATTCTCAGATCTGGTAGGTAGGAATCCTTATTGAACAATGCTAATATCCACTGAGGAGCTCAATTTCTCAGCTTTAGAAATAGTAGAAAAAGACATACTTGACAAAAGGTCAGAATAGCTTGTGTTCATCTTGTTATTTCTTTTCTTTTTTAAAAACTTTTTTTAGTTAAACGTGGACACAATATCTTTATTTTTGTTTATTTTTATGTAGTATTGAGATTTGAACCCAGTGCCTCACATGTTTGAGGCAAGTGCTCTGCCACTGAGCCACAGCCACAGCCCCTGTTATTTCATATCTCAAGGAGAAATGGGAGTGTTGAGTCTCTGTGACTCAGGATTTCTCAGCTTCTGTACTACTGACATTTGGGGCCAGAGAAGTACTCACTGAGGGAGGCTGACCTCTGCACTGTAGATTTTAGTAGCATTCCTGGCCTATGCCTACTTGGTGCCACTAGCAATATCTTCTGATTTTGACACACAAAAATGTCTCCAGGGATTTCCAGCATCTCCTGGAAGGCAGACTCATCCTGTCCTCACCTCTGCCCCTCCATTGGGCAGCTCACCTTTGTTTCAGAAGTACTACACTTGAGATTTACAAGTCAGATTGCTCCTTCCATGACTTCAAAATCACCTAGTGACCTCTAAATGTTCCCAAGTGTCTTAGGAGTCTAATGGCTCTAGAAAGAGAATGGAGCAGAGACTGACATCCATAGGGGTTGCCTTATGGTCCACAAGACAGTTGTGTTTGCAGAAAATTGTAGTGGAAATATGATAAAGAACCAAGCCCTCATCTTCATCAGGCCAATGATCTGAGACCATCATCATTCCATAAACTCAAATGAAGCCCCTCATTTCCCTCAGAATACCTACAGGAAGTAAGACTGAGAAAAATAAAGTTGCACGAGGTATTGAGCCTCTGCCATGTTTCTCACCAGCGTAATGTTTCACTCCTGCCCGCAGCGTCACTATGCACATTTCAAAGGCATTTCTAAGATTATACATCACAGCATATCACAAACACTTGAAATGGCTACCAAATTGTTCAAAATTCAGGCTCTGCTCAGCTGAAATTAGGGCTCTTAGAGTTGGAGCTTTTGATCTCCTGAGCTTTTTGAGTGAGGAAGGATAGAAAGGATTGAGATATAATTAGTCAACAGAGAAATGGAAAAACAGGAATTCCCCTTGGGCACTGGCAGCTAAGCCTATGGGCATGCCTGCAGCATTCAAAGAACACCCTGGTTTCTCATTAACACAGCTGATGTCATTGATCCATCAGTGGGGGACGGAGAAGTTTATCTTCACTATAGCTATGTTGATTTCTGCAGACTCAATATATTCCCTCTTCCTCTAGGCTACCAGATATTCATATGCCCTTGAGAATTCAAGTTCATTGTCATCCTCAGGACAGAAACCCTGTCATCATACCCAGTTCCCGAGTCCACCGTGTAATACCGCTTTGATCAGTTTTAAAAATCCCTGGGCTAATCACATCAGACTGAGAACAACTGAGCACTAAGACTTTTAACGTTCTCACCCTCTTGCATGACATCCACTTTTCGCAAGCCTACAACATCCTAATCCATAAAGAGCATTTGAGTGGATACTGCCAGAATATGTAACATCTCCCTCCTCTATACAGAAGTTCTCTACCATCTTGGGGGGTTGCAATTCATCCCATTTGCACCCAGTTTCAAAGAAGATCACGTGAAGTCACTGAAATGGTGAGATGTCTTAGGACTGGAGTGTCCCACTGACATAGATAGACCCATACCAAGCAGTGGGACTTGGAGCAGCTTGTTGGTCACTGGTGGGATTTCAGGATCGGTTCACTTCAGCACAGCTGATGTAAATGTAACAATACCTAGAGACCCTAAACAGAGCTCTTTTGTTTCTCCTTGCCACCCATCTGATTTGAGCAGTCTAAGCATCCAGGTAATCAGAATGGCTTTAGGGCTAGGGAGATGCAATAACTTCTAGATGTGTTTAATGCCTCCTACCTCTGCCACTTTGAGAGAACACACACACACACACACACACACACACACACACACACGTGCACGCGCACACACAGACTGTAACCTATCCATCTGCACATCTCTTCTTTCTCATGGGTCTGATTGTGCTGTCTTAATATAGGTGACTTTTTCAGATACTTTGGAGCCTAAAACTAGATGTCCCCAAACTAGATGCACAGGGGACTTTCCTCTGGATGGATGACAGACCCCTTGTTTGTCCTGTAATTTGCTGTTTTTGAGGAAGCTGAAGCAGTAGTCTGGTCTCCCTAATTAATCAATTATCGAGCCCATTGGGTATGCTTGTGTTCTGTTAGGAAGATGCATGCATGCTGCCTGGTTTGCAGTTTTAGTCTCCAGATGACCCTTTAACAAGTAATGAAAAAAACTAGAGGAAAAAAATACATGCAAACCGTAAGATTCTTGGAACCCACTGCAACACGTCTCTCCAAAATAATTACTTTCAAGTGAATTCTCACTTGTCTCTAATACTTTTGCTTTTCTGCTTTTCTTTACAGCATATGTAATCTAAGTGAAGTGTTTTCCCTGGTAGAAAATTGGAGCCTTGCTTCCTGGCAGTTACTACTGCCATATAAGGGCCTTTGAACTAGAACACTCTCAAGTAGATAGGGAAGTGCTTCGGGGAATCCAAAATGTCAAGGCAAAGGAATTACATTATTACGTTGGTGTTTTTCTTCTCTTTTCTGCCCTCTCAAGCTCTTGCTGGTTAAGGTCAAGATATATAAGATGTGCACATCAAAGTTTGATAAGACCTGGAAAATGAACCTTTGTCTTGAGCCCACTGGTCCTTGATAAGAACGATAGCTGTATTTTCTTTTTTAGCAGAATTCACACACATGCACACACATGATTCTTGAGTCATGATAACCCTTGACTAATGATGGGACTACTTCCTGATAAATCCATTATAAATTGGAAAGATCATAAATTGGAAATGAATTTAAATCACCTAAACTACCAAACATATAGCTTAGCCTACCTACCTTCAACATTCTGAGAACACTTACATTAGTCTACACATGGGCAAAATCATGTAACTCAAAGTCTATTTCATGATAAAACATTTATTGTCTTGTGCAGGTTATTGAATGCAGAACACTATAGAGTCCAGTACATGTCAGTTATCCTTGAAAGATGGGAACATTGGTAATTATTATTTGTTCTTTATTGTCTACATTTTTTCATGATCATGTGGCTAATTGGGAGCTATGGCTGGCTACTAATGCCTAGCACCACAAGAAAGGGTCCTGCATACTGCTGCCAAGAGAAAGAGTGAAATTCAAAATACGAAGTGTGATTTTTATTGAAAGCATATAGCTCTCACACCACCATAAAAATCGAAACATCATATACTGTACCATTATAAATTGAGGACTATATATATTCACACTCCATTACTCAAAAGATTATGCATTATGCATTCCCCAAATAAACTCATACTTAAGTCTGTTGAGTTCTGCAGACACTATTGACTCAGGAAATTATGTAAATAGCACAAAAATGCTGAAAAAATAAGACTAGAGCATTATCAATTAATATAAATACAGGGCACTGAATTATATTTTTGTAAAGTAACTCTTTCAGAATAGTTATTATGTACCAGGCATTATACTAGGTTTGAGGAAAGTAGGAAAAGTATAATCTCTGCTTAATATTAGCGTGTTTTAAGTGAAAACTGAAGTTGAGAAACAGAACTTACCTTTTCAGGCAGGAGAAATCAAAGGGAAACATATTACCTTTTTTGTTTTTAGAATTAGAACATGCCTTACAAAAGCGGTAACATGTCAGAAGCAAACTGAATCAAAAGACTATGAAGTTGGGCTCCAGGGGTACAAGGGAAAGCCGTCATGAGCCAATTTAAATCAGTTCACCTTGCCTATCTATGTGTGTTCCTGGTGTCATCTTAAGTTTGGACATCATTTCCACTATCTCGCTTCAACCCCGTCTTGAGGTACATGTTGAGTATCCCTTATCCAAAACTGCAAGCAGGGTTGTTTCAGATTTAAGCTTTTAGGATTTGGGGATATCTGCACAGACCACCAGTTAAGCATCTTTACTCTGAAAATGTGAAATGCTCCAAAATCTGAAACTTTTTGAGCATGGGCACTCAGGATGGCTTGGATTTTGGATTTGCAAATCAGTGATGCTCAACGTGTCCTCAGGATTAAAAAAAACATGAGCTTCTATATCAGGGTTGATATTTGTCAGTAATGTTCTAGGGGAAAATTTAAATGACAGGTCCATGGTTCATAAGGCTAATATGTTCCTATGGACATGTACCTCTGCCTATGCTCCAGATAGGGCCGAATGTGTTCATATAAATGAATTTGTGTATCTATAATAAAAGAGAGAGTGTATAGATGCTGAAATTACAACAGCAGTTATCCTTCAAAGATGGGAACATTGGTAATTATTATTTGTTATTTATTGTCCACATTTTTTACAATACACATATTATCAGTGAGAAAGATCATTGTTAATTTTAAAAGACTAATTCTGACTTGATAAATATATTTAGCATAACAATATGAATGTGTATTTGCTTAGGTGAAAATGGAATATTGCCATTGATATATTGTATTTTTCTAGCAAAACAGACCCAGTACTTGCTTGCCTGTCGTTAGTATTCACCCAACCATACCACCTAAATGTAACACATTTGTTAACCAATAATTGTATTTCTTCAAACACAGATGCAGCATTGAGTTCAAACACTTATTCCCAGTGCAAATAAGAGGATGATTCATTAGCAGATCTTAATAATGTTTCTATCTGTTTGACTCCACCTGCATCTTATAAATAAGCAAGCAAAAAGTGTACCATAGGATAGTAACTATTTATCAAAAGAAAACGTCTTGTATCACAGCCTTCCTGGTTAGCTGTAACTCTAAACAAAATCACATATAGGCTCGGTTACTTTTATACACTATGCAGAAATATTCAAGAAGCTGCTGTAATCAAGAATAAGGACCATGCAAGCCAGCAGCAGAAAATAATTTATTTCTTCAAGCCCATGGTACATTTATCAAGATGTTTTGTTACCATTAAAAATCTGATCTTGAGCTTGTGCATGTGTGTGTGCATGCACATATCGTGCATACGTGAGCTTGTGTACTATTATGTCTTTAATAAACTTCAACATTATGCAAGTATTACATGTATTTATTGATTATATTCAGTGTTTCTAATGCTTAATCTTCATATCAGGGAATAGAGCTGTGTGAGGAGAAGTTTATTGGTTTATATTATTAGTTTTCTACAATTATTGCCTTGATTCCAATCTTTGAAATCAGTGCTATAGACACAAATTATATCTTAGTACTTTATATAAAAATACAATCACCCATAGTCTTATCTATCATATCCTTTGCATACTGTATCTATTGGCAAAGTGAAGACTCTTCCTGGTTAATTATAAATGAAGACAAACCAGAAATAAGTATGGACAATGGTTTTGAACGTTTTTTATATTTTGATCTAGATTAGAGAAATCCATTGGCAAGGCATTGTAGAAAACAAGCCCGAGTATTTCTCTACATCTTTACTTTCCCAAGTTAGCAAAATAGAGCAGTATTCAAGAGACAACTCAGGTAATTTGCTGCTCTCATTCTCACAGACTGTTATCAAGGGATTCAGAGTTTCAGCAATAGTCAGGTCAGTTATTTCTTACTAGAAAATAATTGAAGTCAACTGATCTCTCTATATCAAAGTGTTTCATATATACCTACTGGATAATCTAGAGTCCTTCTGCAAACAGTGAATCATAGTCCAGCATCAACAAAGAATGAGTGGGTGTTCCAATTAAAACAGGAAAAGAAAATAGTCTTTCTTTCCAGAACGTGGTCTTTCATTACCCATTTTAACTCATCTTTAAAGTATAAAATCATTACATAATTATGTGGCTTGTGTCTAAAGTCTGAACCCTGTTCCTTGCAATAATATCAGTCTTATATTGTTAACATCATTAACAACTGGGACAGAGGTACTGCTCTCACAGTATGCTCACAGGCCTGAATGCTTGAAGAAATTAAATATCCTCAGGTCCCTTTACAGTCAGTAGTGAGAAAGGTTGCAGAGAATAAGGGGTCAAGTGGTAATTCTTGGCAATATTCGAGTTGGGGTCTGATAATGTAGTCATGCCATTGACAAATGCACTTTATTATGCTTTGGTATGATGTTGTACAGAGGAAGTCTATTGGACAAGGTAAATGCTCACTCTACAATGCAGAGATTATAATCTGAAATACATAACACTGATTTGGGCATCTATAAAGAGTACAAGCAACCATATAGGATCTAGCAAGGCAATAGAATGTCAAGAACAAAAGTAATCAGAGGAGACAATATTGTGGTTTTGCAGCTTATTGAGATTTAACTTGTCTTTGAGTTTATGTTCTTACAGAAAGGAAGAAGTGAAAGAATCTTGTCACATTTCCATAATCACATATGTAAATCAGATTTTCAGACTTGTTGGATGAGGACATTTCTGGAATGGGGGAATTTCTCAAAATAATATATAAAGGAATTATTATGCGGAACAGGCAAGGGAAGCTGTAAACCTTCAACTAAGACCATGAAGGCTGAGGTTAAGAAAAGCAAGCATTTAACCCATGTCTGAAATATAATTTCAAAGTACCAGGAATGTGGAGTGGAGAGTGGCATGCATCTTATGGGCATCTCACCCCTCCTGTTCTTATTTATTTCTCTCTGAGGCAATATCAACTTACTGTGTCAGGAGCCTCCATTTGCCCTGATAAAGCAGTTTCTGATATGATAGATTGTACCAAGTGGACATATTTTACTCTTCTTTAATGATCCCTACCCTGGATTACAAAGTGGAAACACTGTAGAGGAGAACTGCCATCCTTTTGATGGAGCACTAGGCCAGTAGTGACTGCCAGGAAGCCAGGAAACTGGAATTTGTATTGCTGCTGGTGATGAGCATTTTGCAGATGACAAGGATTAGTAATGAGAATCAGATAGCTTGTTAAGAAACAGGCATATTTTATCTGTCCCTTTAAATACCTTCAAAGTTGTGTATTCTCAGTGGCCTGACAGGTGTTTGGCTCGGTGGTCATGTGCCAGGCTCTCCCACAGAATGGTCCTTACGTATCTATCAAAGATGCTGGCATTTCATGTGTTTGACACACACACCCTATTCTGGTATGTGATACCAGTGAGTCAGTGGGGTTTGCAGGAGATGGCCTTAGGTGACAGGTAAAGACAGGCAGCATTTCCTTCTCCTCTATCTGAATACAGCTATCCCTTGGTATCTGCCCCGATCCCCCACCCAGGATAACAAAATCCAAGTCCCTGATATAAAAGGGTGTTAGTTTTTGCATAAACCTGCACATTTCTTCCCTTATACTTTAAATCTAAATGCTGCACAAATAGTTGTTATACTGTATTGTTTAGTGACAAGAAATAAAGGTCTAAGTGTTCTGTACAGATGCAAAGTTCTTAGAGTGACTGTACCTTACAACAGTTGATTATGTATTTTGTGAAGAAGTACTGAAGAGTTTGAAAGCTCCCAACATAAAGAAATGATAATTGTTAAAGAAGACAGAAATACTGATTACCCTAACTTGGTCATCACATATTGTATATGTTTATCAAATCATCACCATCTAGCCAATAAACACAATTAATTATGTGTCATGAAATTTTTTAAAAAACTAGTTTTCAAAGAGACATGGAAAATAAATAAACAAACCTAATAAGTCAAAAAACATGAAAAGAATTAAGGAAACACCAGGTTTTGATTTGCAATAGTGGTAAATTAGCTTGTTGAACTAACATTCTCTCAGATTACAATGATAAAATCTGGATAAAATGTTGTATGTAGTTAGACAGAGATGCACATCTGTGTATAATACACAAATTATGTGTCCACAAGAACTGAATGCAGGTTTCACCTGTACCCACTGACTGGAGAGTATAGGAGAGATTTAGCCTTCTTCAAAAAATATCATTCTTCAAAGGCACACAGTTGAATCCTGTCTCAAATTATCATTATGATTTCTAGTACACAACTTTAAATTCAAAAGAAGTATGGAGCAACAAGAAGACTTATTCAATACACAAGACAAAATGCAGACAGTAGAAACAGTCTCTCAAATGCTCAAAATGTTGTAATCAGCAGACAAGGTATCAAAAACTGCCTACATTTTTTTCAACTATTTTTATTCTATGGTTCGTTAAACCATGGAAGTTCACAGGTATAGAGGGCCAACTGTATAATCTGGAGCAATATGTGTGGGGCATTTTCCTTGAAAACAGTTCATGAGAACAGGAAAGTTGTGTGTAAACATGAGAAAACAAAAAGAAGGAAAGTGTAGCTGGAGGGAATCTGAGTTCAAAGCTGGACATCAGGGCTGGGGTTGTGGCTCAGTGGTAGAGAGCTTGCCTAGCATGCGTGAGGCACTGGATTTGATTCTCAGTACCACAAATAAACAAATGAATAAAATAAAGATATATATATATATATATATATATATATATATATATATATATATATATATATAGAGAGAGAGAGAGAGAGAGAGAGAGAGAGAGAGAGAGAAAATCTGGGCATCAGAGGTGAAAGGGGACGGGGAAGGTGGATGCAGTAAATAGAAATTGAAGAGGTGCATGTGGTTGGGAGAGCAGAGCTGGGAGCAGGATTGAAGAGGCTGAGATCAGATAGCTGACAAAATCACAAATTTGGAATATGTACCAGGCTATGCTTTAATTTTTTCAAATAGGAAGTAAAAAAGAGTATACATAGCTTCTATTTTCAGCTTTAAGAGAAAAAGAAAAGAAAACTTCACCAGTTAAGGAAATAAAACCCTGCTGTATGACGCCCTCACCCTTAGCCCCTCTCTCTCCCACTACAGATCAACTCCATTTGGAAACTTGAGCTGATTGTTTCTATACTCCTGTACCCCTTTGCTACATATGATGTATCCCTAAACAATATGCTATTTATTTTTGAGTAGCTTGAAGTTTTAGATTAGTGAGATGGTACTCCCCTATGTCTTGTGTATTTCACGTAACTGGATATGTATGTATGAGATTCAACCAAGCTGAAGTGTGTAATTCTGATTCATTCATGTTTCCAATTGTATGGTTTTTTCTATATGACTATTTCAAAGAGTATGTAGCCTTTATTCTACGTGAGAACCTTGGATGTATATCTAGTCTGTAGACCTATGCAGACAATGCTGCCCTCTCCATCCTTACCCTTGTTACCTGGTACAGATGATCAGGGGTGGCTCTAGGGTGCACACAGAAGAATATACTAGATAAGAGTTTCAACACCCATCTTGACCTTGCAATGCCAAATGCACTTTAAAACTGGTAATAACGAAAGCACACTCTCCTTAGTACTAACTGATCCATGGCCTCCCCTGCTCAGCAACACTTCAAACTACTTTCAAATGTTTAACTTCTGACCAGGGAAAAGGGAGGTAAAATGATATTTTATGAATGTTTTGTATGTTTGCATTTAAAAAGTCAACTAGTTCAAGGAAGCTTGCTACAAAAATTAAATTATACATTATTTCTCAGAGGCAACTACTTAGAATTATTGTTAACAACAACACAAAATGAGGGTGGGGGCATTTCCATCTGTGCTTCAATAGCTGCATCTTGATTTCTCAAACTGAGTCATTCCTTAGTGTGGCTCTCATAGAAAATGAGAATTTACTGTCTCATTCCTTGGGCCTTCAATACAACATGCAAATTCCCCAGCCCCCCATCTCTAAATGGTTATCTTGCATTGTTGTTTTGATACTGGGAATTTAACCTAGAGGCACTCACATTCTACTATTTAGCTATATCCCCAGCCTTACTAAATTGCCCAGGATGGCCTCAAACTTGTCACCTCTCCTGCCTCAGCCTTCAAAGTAGCTGGAAGTACAGGCATAAACTACCACACCCATTATGTTGTACTCTTGCTAGATCATTATATGATTTTTACATTAGCATAACAATATAAAGGTTATTCACAGATGAGCAGGTGTAGCATGATTCCTTTTATTACGTTATATTTTATTTTACCTGGAGAGTTGTAGATTTTGTTTTTCTAAGTTCTGTTTTCTGTGTTTAGTTTTGGTTTGTCCTAATCACCCATTCAATCTCTAAAAAATTTGTCAGATATGAAAATGTTCCCTTTATACATTCAAGTGTGTTAGGTGTTAAGTGTTCAGTGCAGGTTGTCATCTTAAATCCATTCTTTACTATTCTCATGTGCTTTTTCTGGACTGATTTCTCTCTAGACTAGTCTGTATTCTTGGTAATTCGCATGACCCTAGCATGAATTTCTTCTCTAAATGTCTTAAGATCTTCTTGTTTTCTTTGGTGTTCTTTATTTTCACTCTATTTCTTTTTATTTATCTATTTGGGAACCATAGAACTTCTTGATTTGGAGGATTGGTGTTATTACTCATTAAAAATTTTTAGCTGTTATTTTTTCCAGTGTTACTGCTCCAATAGTTATATATTTTATTAGAATTAAGATTAGATATATACTAACCAATGCTTCTCAAATTTTATGCTACAAGGCAATCAGCCAGTGGACTCCTTATAGCACAAATTCATATATTCTCTTCAGTTGTTGTTGTATACTAAGAAATATGAAGCCTATGCTATTGATTTATAGACCATGTTTGGACTAAACTATATTAGGTCTTCTCACTCTACTTTCTCTTGCCTCTTACCATTCATTCATGTATGCCATCTTTTTTTTTTTTCAGTGCTACTTTGGGTGTAACTTATTTGATATTTGTGTGTTCACAGACTTTTCAATTATATCAAATTTTATATTTGAGTTTTACTCATTTGTGTTTTAAATTAGATACTCTTCATTTCTGTAAGTTCTGCTTTAGTCTTTCCTGGCCAATTTTAATGTGTTATGCTTACATATATTCTTTACTTAAATATGTTGAAAGTATATAGTGCTCTGTACCTGTTAATTATAATGTCATCAGTCTTTGTTAATGTGATATTTGTTCCTTTTTCCTATAAATACTTATTCAAAGCACTTATTTCTTTAAATATTTGGTAAATTTATATATATATATATTTTTTTTTGATGGACTTTAATTTCATTTGTTTATATGTGGTGCTGAGAATCGAACCCAGTGACTCCACATGGTAGGCAAGCACTCTTACCACTGAGCCACAACCCTAGCCCCAATAAATTTATTTTAATATTGAGCTTCATGTTTATTGAAATTCATTTGCAAAAATCTTTACAACCTAAGCTTAGAATCAATTTTGCTGGAGAAACTCCTTTGTAAATTGTTTCTGCTAGGTACTTAGGGGCACTACTCATTTGATGCTTTAAATTTTTCCCTGGAATTTTACCTATTATATGAATTCTTTTTTTTTTTTATTTCTAACACATTTACTTTGACATTCTTTGAGGAATACATGGAGAAACCGACAATTGGTATGTTAGTTTACATGTTCCCTTATTCTCATTACATTAAACGTAAGAAGGGTTTGCTTAGCATCCCCGGAAAAAAAAAAGTGTTCACATTCTTTAGGTCTGACCCGTGGTAAGGAGAGGGAGGATTAGAGAGTATCGACTACTGACCATATGGAAGTTTTGAATGATATAAATTCAGAGATTCAGACCAGCTGAATCAAAATTAAAATGTACATGTAAAAAATGAGTTAGATAATGGGAGGGAGGACAGAGAGAGAGCCAGGAGAGTGGGGAGTCACAATGAGGCGGAGACGGAGGCTTTCAGACTAACATGTGGCGTTTCCTATGTAGGGCAAGGTGGTCAGAACGGGAGAAGCTGCGGTCGGTCACAGTCTGGGCACTGGAAAGGTTTGATTCCAGTATGTTTGCGGAAATGTCTTGTTAGTTCATCAGACCGAGCAAACTTCCATGTGCATCCTTCCCATGTACATTTGTAGGGTTTTTCTCCTGTATGTGTTCGTCTGTGTGCTTTCAAGTGGGAGCTTTTAGTGTACACTTTGTTGCATCCATCATAATCGCATCTGTGTATCCTCCGCTTCCTTTGGGTATCTGGAGATTCCATAGGTAAAGGTCTCGTCCCAGGCTGCACTATGACTGAGGGGTGATTCTCTTGCAACAATGCTTGAGGGGGGGACACCGAGTTCATTAAAGGGGGTGGTGACATTTCTTCGGGATAATAATCTGTTCTCTGTGGTTCAATCCCAGGTTCAATTTTAATTTTTTTCTATAATATGGGCTTCTCATATGATTCAATTACAGGTACTTGCATGCTACTGTTTGAATTTTCCATCTCTTCCGACAAGGAGACCATGAGCGGCTGCTGGAGGTGGCTGGTGTACATGAAGGGGACGGGCTGCACCACGACTGGTTGGATGACCGGCAGAATGCCCGGCTCCGGATTCCGTGCCGAGAGAGGGCAGCTGCCATCACTGGCGGCACGGACAGCGGCACACTGAAGGGCTGCACGCCCGGGGAAGGGGGTGAGTACTTTTTGATGGGGGGGCTAGAAGAAGCCATGCTCAGCCCAGGGGACGCCCTCCTGTGAGAGGACGGGAACTTGAGCGAAGAAGGAGAATTCCCAGCCGAGGGTGGCGAACCCCGCTTGTTCACCGTGAGGTCCACTGGCTCCATCTGTATTCCGTGTGACAGGCCCTCTGGGGTCTGAAAGAACTTATCGGGTAACGGCGTGGAGTAAATGACCCCATACTTGTTGGGCTTCATGGGCTCCATGTCATTAGATGGGTAGGACACCGAGACAGGGTCCATCGCCTCTTGCTTGACAGGCACTGGGTCAAACATGAGCATTCTTTTAGTTAAACCTTCTAGGGTGCTCTGGTGTTTGGCTTTGCGAGGCGCGGTGCTGAACGCTGCCGGTGAGAAATAAAGGCCCAGATCCCGGCTGCCGCGAGCCCCGCGAGTGCAGTAATGTCAGCGGTCCAGTCCGGGCGGCGTTGGCGGCTGCGGCCGCAGGGGACAGGGACCGGGACCGGCGCGCGTGCGGCGCGGTTCGGCTCGGCTAGGCGGGCGCTCGCGTTGCGCTCCGGCTCGGGCCCCGGCTCCGCGCGGCTCCGCTCCTGGCTCCCCTCTGGCTCCTGGCACCAACTCTGGGCAGTCACATGACGCCGGCGCCGCTCGCTCTCTATATGAATTCTAACCTTACTTTTTTAGAGGATGAACTTCAGGTGAGGTACTTTTGAGAAACTTTTATTTTCTCTGCTCTACTTTATATCAACTCCAAGAAAAAGTAGGCTTTCCAAAGATCATTTTTTAGCCCATCTTCTGTGAGTTATTATCCTTTGTTGGTACCTGCTTGGTGCAAGGGTCTCTTGTATGATCTCCCCCTCTGCTTGTTCCCTGTTCTGTGTCCATGACACACTGCTCTAAGGATTGGACAGCATCCCAGTGGAAAATTCCTGCTCACTGATCCAGATAACTCCTTGAGATGACAGGCCTCTAATTATTAGTTTTAATTTATCACCAGCCTAGCCACATTAAAAGTTTTATATGTTTATCTGGGGTTTTTAGTTTTAGTACAAATGTAAAAAGATTTTTCTGTACACCTAATCTGCTTTTATTTCCAAAATCATTTCTGTGCATATCTGGTGAGGCGGAACATCATGGCGGGGAGTGTGTGGTGGGAAAACTTAACTCATAGGGACAGGGGAGAAGGGAGAGGGCCAGAGGACAGGGACAGAGTCATGATCCTGTGACCTACTTCCTCCAACTAGGCCCCAACTCCTAGAGTGTCTGTCATCTCCCAGTACTTGCCATGAGCTATGGACCAAGTTTTCAACATATGAGCCTTTGAGGGACATTCCAGATCCAAACATAACACTTCTCACCTTAGCTTTCTCAAATCAAAACCAAGAGGACTCAGCTAGAGGAATCATAAGTTCCTTCCATCTCTGTAACTTGATGGTAATAAAAATGATGCCCAAGACCTACTTTTGAAGGCAGAAGTTAGATTAAGGTACTGGATGTAGTAGGATATTCAGCAAAATTGAGTGACCATGTGTAATATACTTGTTCATGAAATTCAACTATTCAAGCTTTCATTTTCTGACAGTTCAGCTTTTATTTGGAAACTATGCATTTTTGGATTGCTTTGCTATGTAATCCTGTCTGAAGTTTCTGATAATTACAGAAATCTCCTATAATAATACAGGATGTTAATAATAATGATAAACATAAAATTAGCATTAACAACAATTTAGTATTAATAATAATGATAAACATAAAATTATCATGACACAGGACTTGATACAGATGAAGTTTGTAGTGTGATGAAAATCATAAAAATGATATCCCAGTTTTGTAAACTATAAATCCCATGTAGATGTTATTTTTTTCCTTATGTTTTAGGTTGAGAAAATAGTGCCCATTTTTTCCTTAAGAAATGTGGACTGAACTAATATTAGTCTTTCCCTCTAAGAACACAGAAGTTTCTCATTCCAGGAAGTCAAGCTTTCATTTTCCTAATAAAAAGTAATAATCATAATACAAAACTTTTTTTCCAACCTGCATCAGAGAGGATTTTATTTTAGTGTTTATAGCATTACAAATTGTTTCACATTAATTCTAAAAATGTTCAAGCCATCATTCTCTCTATCATTGTTTTTCAGTCTTCTAGTCTTAGTCAATCATCACATGGATGTTTGCCCAAACTATTGTCATCTTCTCTTATTGTGCCAAAATTCTCCTAGTTATATAAGTATTCATATCCATTGGCTTCTCAATTGGTGGATGTTTTAGTTAGCTTTTCATCACTGTGAACAAAATACTGACAAGAAGAACTCAGAAGAGGAAAATTTTATTTGAGATTCACGGTTTCAGAAGTATCAGTCATAGATAGCCAACTCCATTGCTCTGTGCCCAGGATAAGGCAGCACATCTTGGGGTAAGGACCCGGTGGAGGAAAGTTGCTCAGCTCATGGTGATATCAGGAAGTGAAGAGAGAAGGAGAGAGAGGAAGAGGAAGAGGAAGGGGCTGCAGGAAAAGCAACCCTTCCAGGGAACATCCCCAGTGACCCATCTCCTTTGCCCATGCCCTGCCTGCCTACAGTAACCACATAGTCACTGCATTCAAACTAGACTGGACTAATTAGGTTGCAACTCTCATAATCTAATCATTTACTTCTGAATCTGCCTACATTAACATGAGCTTTTGGGGGACACCTTATATACAAACCATAATATTCTACCCCGGGTCCCCCAAAACTCATGTCTGTATCAAAATGCAAAATGATTTCAGTTCATCAATCTAAGTTTCATAGTCGTAACCATTTCAGCATTACCCAAAAATCCAACTTTAGTCTTCTCTGAGACCCAAGGAAAAATCTTAGCTGTGAGCCCCTGTAAAATATCAAAAGCAAATAATGTATATCCAGTAGAGAGTGACACAGAGTAAACATTTCTATTCCGAAAGGGAGAAATGGGGCATAGAAAGTAGGGATGGGGCCAAAGCAAGACTGAAACCCCGCTGGGCAAGCAGGTTCCCAAACTCCACCTATTATGCCACATTCAGCATCTATGCGACACGGCATCATAATGTGACCTCCAAAGGGCTTGTATAGTTCCACCACTGGGACCTCTCTCTTGGTCTGGCTTTCTCTACAGCCAGCATTCTCAGCAGAAAGTCCATGTTACTGGCATCTCTTAATTTCTCAAAGCCTCCACTCTAGCTTTATCTTCACCTTCACAGCTCCATGCAGTGTCCTCTCAAGAGCAGCCTGCAGGGACTTCAACCCATAGCTTTGGCTAGTCTCCCAGACCTTTCTTTGAAATTACAGTGGAAGTCTCCATGACACCATAACTGCAGCATCCTGCATTCTTGCTGAACACTATGTAGATGGTGCCAATGTCTGTTGCTAGCTCACCCAATACCTGGCCTGCTGGAATCTGGGCTGCAGTGGCCTCTGAATGCCTTTATGGTTCAGCACGATGAAACAACTTCCTAGGCCCCCTGGTGTGACTAGGACACCCCCATGATCTCTTTCCAAAGGAATTTTCTCTTCTCTATACCCTTGAGCCTGTAGTTGGTGTAGTCTTACAAATTCCTGAGATGCTATCCAGGAATCTTTACTATTGTCTCCATGCAAAGTGTTTAATATCCATAAGGCTGTAATTTCTTCAACAAGCACCTCTTCCTTGGCCCCAGGTTTACATATACTTTTCTGGACAAACTGCAAGTTTTTAAGATCCTTTAGCTCTGTTTTCTCCTCCCAATTCCCATAGTAAATCTGGCTAAAAGCTTCCAGGAGTATCTAAGTCACTTCCTTAATGCTCTCCTGACTTAAATTATTTTCCTCCACAAGATTAATTAGTCCATCACTTTTAAATTCACATGAAGTCTCAGAATGAGGGGAAAATGTAGCCAGGTTCATTGCAAGAATGTGAGTGGCCTCTAGTCCAATTCCCAATAGAGTCTTACTTCCCTCTGAAACCTCATGAGCACCATCCGCATTCTGTCCACTTTCTGGTCTTCTGAGCTCCTGCCAGATTCACCCAGTAAGCTCGCCTTGCAACATTCTAAAGCTTTTCCAGCTTGCATATTAAACTTTTCCAAATTCCTCCTGCCAGCCAACTACAAGGGTTAGTCACCCCGCTACTCCTGGTACCAACTTCTATTGTAGTTAGCTTTTTATCACTGTGACTGGAACACCTGACAACAAACACTTCGAGAAGAAAATTTTTATTTTGGGTTTATGTTTTTAGAGATCTCTGTCCATAGACAATTAACTCTATTGTTCTGGACCCAAGATGGGGTGGTACATCCTGGGGTAAGGGCCCAATAGAGGTGAACTGCTCAGTTTAAAGAGTGTCAGGAAGTGCTGAGGGCCATTGCCAAGTAGGAATAACGCATCGATATTTCCTTGCCAGCGTACCCCATGTTAAATGGACTTGCCTTGGAAATTTGCTGTGACCTTGCATGTGTGTTTGAGAAAGGTGACCCTGCTCAATGACCAGGGTGGATCCAGGTTTTAGGAAGTATCCGGGTTTAAGATAATTTGGTTTTAAAGTGTTCCCGGTTTAAGACAATAGGGGTTTTAGGGAAATTGGAGGTTGAAGATTATTGCTGCTGGGATTAGGGTGTTCCTGCTGCTTGTTCCTGTTGAGTTCTCGTGAGATTCAAATGGGATTTGGAAAAAAGCCTCGTGGAGTAGGTGAATTGTGCGGGCAGATTTGAGATTGCCCCCGAACCTGTGTGGAGGCCGGTGTGAGTTCGGGAATAAAGAATTGCTGTTTGAATCTACAAGGTGTGTGGTGGCTCGTGATTCTGTGCCAAGCCGAGACATTGGCAAGGAAGGAGAAGGGGTGTGTTGGGGGGGAGGGGGAGAGAGATAGAGATAGAGAAGGGGGAGGGAAGGAGGGAGGGAGGGAAAAGAAGCCATTGAACACTGAAAGATCAACCATTCCAGGGTACAGTCCCAGTGATCCACCTTCTCCAGTCATGCCCCAACTGCCTACATTTAAATTAGGATGGACTTAAGAGGTTATAGCTCTCATAATATACCTATGAATATTCCTGTATTAACAAAAGCTTTTAGGGGATATCTTATACCCAAATCATAACAGTGACATTGGGCAAATACCCATTTCTTTTAATTGGTATCTAAGGAGTCATACATAGAGATAAGAGGCTTTATAACTAATGCATTTTGTATTTTCATTGCTCTATGAGAGTGACATTGAGCATTGCTGCATTTATGCATAAGGAAAAGCAATATGGTAATCATTTTAATAGTGAATGTTTTCTGATAAACCTAGGTAACCATTAGAGTTCCCCAGAGACAGATGTCATTCCTTTAAAGAATTTTCATTGCAGTTGAGAGGACAGAATTTATGTAAGAGTATTTAATAACAGAAGAGAGAAGATAATAAATCTCAGATTTATGGTATAGATAGTAAGTGTTTAAAAATGTTGAGAAGGAAGGTAAAATAGTCAGACACAAATAAATTATTAGGAGGGCAGTCCTTTTAGACAGTATGGTACATGGAAGAGAGGAATTATACCGACAGTCAAATAATAATAAAATTGTTTAATGTGCATACTTTTGTCTAGAATTCACCAATTTTATTAGATGTAATTTTATATTCTAAAGTGGAATAGTATAAACCTAGGCCAAACGTTGGTCATAAATTTATATAAAACACTGTGTGAGTTTGCATCAGGTAATTCTCAGCTTAGGTTCTACTGATATTAAACCATTCTGTGTTCACCAAAAAGAACATGCTAGTTTTCAGTTTTGCTTATGTGATTCAAGCATCATTCATCCTGCTCCAGAGTTACCTTCTCTTTCTTTCTTTGAGAACGCGGAATCTGGCTCACATCCATGCCTGAGCCATCTGCCTCTCAGCTAATTGGCGGTGCCATGTGCTTCTCTCCATTCCCTTCTCCAGCACAGACTATGGTTTGTTTGCTTTGCTCCTGACCTATTGAAACTGCTGCCTTGCACAGAATCTCAGTGGCGGGCGGGGTGGGGGGGGGAAGCGCATAGGTAGCAGGACCTCTTCATTCTATTGCCTTCAACTTTATTCCTACCGAATACAAACAGACAGTGCTTTAAGTACATCAAGTTTTACTGAGAAGTTGACACTTTATAAAAAGAGTGATCCAGCATACAAAGCAAAAATTTACTATTTTGGATTAAACATGATATCCCCCATTATTCTAGGGAAAAGCATTAAGAGTTGAACATTTCCCAAGTTTTCCCTCTGAATGTGCACCACTTCCTATCTTTCCTCTTTTTCCTTTGTTCTCTTCCTCCCTGTCCTCTGATCAGACTACAGGGTCAGCCATTTCCTTTAAACCTCCATAGTGCCAAACTTAATCCTTTTGTTGGGGCTGCACCTCTCACTGTAGGGTGTGATCCTAATCAGGACTCATTCTCTCTCTCCTTATTTTTGCAGTCTCAGAAACATAAATATTGTAGAGCACACCCAGAGAAGCTTTGGTAGCACATTTCAGAGTGGAATTTGATGCTATAGTTTTTCAGTCTTTTTTAAAGCATTAAGTGCACACATATATTCTCATTCTTTCTATCTTCCAGCAATTTTTTTGTTTCTGTATTTGTTTGTTTGTTTCATTTTTGTACTTTAGATAGAATCTCACTATGTAATTCAGTATATAAGTCTCAAACTACTGGGTTTAACCAATCTTCCTGCCTCCCTAGTAGCTGGGACTACAGACACACTGCCTTGCTTGGCTTTCCAGCAGTTTTTCAAATAATATACACATATGTACACAGATCCCTTGCAAAATAAGTATTATTAATTTTCTGACACAGTTTTCTGGAACCATATCCATCACTTTTTCATGAATATTTATATATGTATAGATTTTTTTAAAATAACAAAACCATTTACTCTTTATGGACCATTTTCATCTACACCAGGATCTGGCTGAAAATTTGAAATTGCTGGTCAATTCTTCTTGTTATTGTTTTTGCTTATTTGTTTTTTACCCATGGGCCAGATCAGATTCTTAGGGACAATGTGTATTTACACTAATCTCCATTTTCACAGAGGGTAAAATGAAGATTCAGCATCCCTGTGGCCAAAAAGTTTGAGGGGCTAAGTTCTAGTTTTAACTCTTGAGCATTGCCAGGACTTTGCCTGACATGGTATTGTGACTGAATATCCGCAGATCATCTACAAATTTGAAATCTAGAGGAGGAAGTTTTTAATCTTTAAGGAATTATTGGATCAACCAGGCACACAAATATAACTTCTTAAGTAAAATGAAAATTTAAATGAAGCTTAACAAAGTTAGGCAGCCAGAGGGAAAGGTTTTAAAGAAATTGCTCTATAACTCCCTTCCACCAAAAGCATGACTGTATCCATGTTATGCTAGAAGGCATCACATGTGAGCTCTTATTACATGAGAACTAACAAGTGCATTTTAATATATTTCTTATTTGTAATAGAACTCATATCTTCTTTGGTTAGTTTCACTTCTCTTTGGATTTAAAGCATTTATTATATGGCTTCAATAGATCAACAATCCTTGAAGGGTCAAAATGTTATAAAAGAGAAATCCCCTCTTTGTCTATAAAAGGAAAGTTTTAAATTAAAAACGTTAAGTAGAAAAAGGTTATGTCAGCAAACAGGTTATTTTTATGTCTATTTATTATAGATATGCCAATATGTACATAACAATGTTTAGAGAAGCTCTTTATTTGGATTAAAATTATAGTCTCCTCCCTCCCACACAATGTATTGCACCATCTTTAAAGCCAGAGACTATGTCTGCTACTCCTTCATATTCTGTTTAACACTGGACAAAATACAAGACATGTTTTAGGTACTCCATGAATGGATATATTGATAGCCCATGAGCACCCAGATGTTGGATGATGTTATACATGGAAAAATAGCTGATATGATTAGATGGGGAAAAGTTAGGTGGTATTTTGGAATTATTCATGAGTGACAAATTTTTAAATGTCTGATTACATATAAAACTGGAAGTCAGCATGATATTCCTTGTGGCAATAGTACTAGATAAATCAACAATGAGGATAAGGCGTGGAATGGCAAGGAATAATGTTATACTGTGCATTTTATTATCACACTTGGTTGCTACTTTTTTCCTGCTTGGGCCTTAGGAATAGAAGTAGAGGCTGATTTATGAGTTGAGAGTCAGTGCAGAGTGTCAGATTTCTATAATGAGATTATATATTAAATCTAATGAAGGGAAAACATGCTTACCCAAACCAAATGACAGCACTATGATTAAACAACTCAAGATCCCTTGATGGATTTGTTTAGACAATACAGCAGGTAAAGTGACCTCCTCTTTGCTTAGGTTTGTGATCAATTCCATGAAATGAAGATTTATGTCTTTTATTATTCTGATGACACAACAATATGATCACAGAATCAAACTTGAACAAGATGGTATGGTATGAAAACCATGGAGGTTTGTTTAGATTAATCATGTGTGTTATATTTTATGGTGGCTTCTGTCCTACAGCAACTCAGTTATGCTCCTCTGTTTATTTTTTAACTTGAAATTTCATGTTGCAAGCATGTGTCTTGCACACACACCCACATGCATACGCAACAGCAGAGGCATGAGCTCATGCTGCATCTGGAAAGTGACAGCATCTCAAATGTGTTGTGTCCCATAGCATGTTCAATGAGAATGGCATCTAAATGGCATCTCCATATGGCTGAGGTCATTGCAGAAGCTATGGAGATTGCATGTGGAAGAGTGTGGGTAGTAACCAAAGTTTTCCAGGGTAAATAGTTAAAAGGCTTGATATATATACCTTATGAGTAGCCCCACTTCCCCCAGTCAACAGCATCCATTCTCAGAGAGGAAAGAGACTTAGAGTTGGATTAGCCTTGAAGAAGAGAACTGCATGAATAAAGAAAACCACATGTAGGTACTTTTTAAAGATTTTATAAACCAAAACTTCACCTGGTCTTCATTTTCTCATTTTTACCTGAAATTCCACTGTTGAAGAGTCACTCCTTACATTAAATCTTTTTTTCCCAATTAAAATGCAAATATCCAGCATCACTTTCATACACATACACTTAAAATAATTACTGTCAGATCTTTTCACTGTTGGAAGAACATGATAGAAATGGAATGATTAAGGAGCCTGAGAAGAGTGAAAAGGTATGATGATGAATCTTAAAGAAAAGGTTTTATCTATCATGGTTTTACCTGGAACTGGCCCGATAAAAGAGACAACAAAAGTGATTTTTCCAGTAGCTTCTTGCACTCATTTTTGGATGCTTTACTGCTGTTTTCTTCTTTAATATTCATGTATTTGAGGTCTGTGATCTGTAACCGAGACTTCATGATATTTAGCATTACCCCCCATGCAGATACTTTTAAGAGTATCTCCATTAAAGATCGTTTTCTCCTGGAGCATTCTGTGCTCTCCAGTGGTGTTTATCACCCAAGCATTTAGTAGTGATCCCTGTAATGTATGCAGAACTGAAGATCCTCCTTCATCACTCTGATTTTTCTGGAAGTTAGTTTGTGTTGTAATACAGGGAAATAGGAAGGAAGGGAGCCAGAAGGGAGCCAGGTTGCACATGTGTGGTAATCCATCTAGATAAAATCATGCCATGAGACTAGTCAGCTAGGGAGGAGGTGTGAGAATAAATGGAACCCTCCCCTTGGGACTATCTATTTATAGCAAACTCTAGCTGACAACAGCCAACCCCCAGTGGCCCACTCTTCTGGCTTCTAATTTTTCTTTCTCCATTATCCGGGCTTAGAGCAAACCTCCATTCCCACCCCACCCCCACAAGTCTCTAGGCCTAAAGTGAGTATTTAGGAGTTCTAATCACTAGGTGATGGTCCTAGGTAAATAGGAACAGCAGCAAAATGACTAGTAAATTCCTCTGCCATTCCTTTTAGCCTAAATACTGCAAGGCACAGTGCTGTCTGTCCCTCAAACAAGAGTCACCTCAAACAAGAAATGTTTATGAGATTCATTGGTGTAGAGAAAGGCTACTGACATAGGAGATCCATTGCTCATTTCTTATGGTTGAAGTGATGAGACCTTCTTTTGTGAGAATAGAGAATATCCAGGATGACTTTGAATCCATGTTTTGGATTAGGCAAGTTGATGCTGATGTCTTAGTTGCTTCTGGTTTCATTTAGGTTGGTATTCCTAAGAGGGACTTAGAGAGGAATGGGACCCATGTTAGTAGAGTTTGAAGGAAAGAAATTGCAGAAAAGGAGAAATCCATTGGTTTTACATTTACCTATGCAATGATTAGCTTTCATTCCTGACCTTCTACCATTTAGACTTACTACTCAGGTTCCTTAGCCCCCTCTTCTAGATTGATCCATCTGCCAAATGATCCCATACAGAACAGGGGACATCTGAAGAGCCCTGGATCAATCTGCACAACACATCAGCTTTCATGTCAGCCTGGAGACCAGCTGATATCCAACAACCTGTCCCTGGCTCACAACATTTCACCAGTTTCCTACTCAGTCATGGGTGAAGTACAGATTACTTAATAATTGAAATAAAATATATGTAGTTAGTTATTTTCTAATTTTCTCACTGTACAGATTGCTTGTCTAGGGATCCTAAACGGACCCCCATCAATGAATCATGAGACTATCCTGACCAAGCTAGTACATTCCACTGATTTCCTGTTTCATGGTACCACTCTGGTCCCTCCAGATTCTGTGGCTGTGGACATAGCATCATTTTGCCAATATAATTTTCTCATAAGAAAAAAGATAATGGGTTGCAAAACACATTTTCTGCTGCCAAAGCTGATTACTCTTATGAGTATGTATCAATTCCAGCATTTTCCCTGTATGAAGCAAACACATTGGAAGTATGTGTCTTCACATCTCTTTTGTTTAAAAGAATCAAAAGGGAACAAAACAAAAGCTTTTGAAAAAACTGTCCACAGTCTTTTAGACTGATTTAAGGGAAATCTGGTTCTATAATAAGATGTGGTCTGGCAGCCCATCTGTAGTTAGACTTACAAACTAGACTGGAATAGTACAGGCAGGCCTGTGCTTTATTGAAGTTGCAGTAGTTCGTAAAGCAGGTGATGCCTTCTGGTGATATTGCATTACTTCCAAGGTTGATAGGGATTGCAATGTGTGGATGAGAAAGTGAGCAACAACTCTCATTCTTTGATTTGTGTAAAAAATATGAGCTTGAAGATATGAGTCTTTGTTTAAAGCAAAATCAACATTTGCAGGGGAAGGGAAAGGGTCACAGAGCTCCAGGATCTGAAAGGGAAGAGAAAGATGTAGAACCCAGAGCAGGAAATACCAAGTCCTCCCTTGGTAAATTTATCACACCCCTATTAATATTTTTATGTAAGAAAATATAGGCTGTAAATGAACAGCTCTAAAATGGGAAAGAAGTCACAAACAGTCAATCTGCAGTTGCAAGTTTGCAGCAGATGCAAGGCTTTTTCCATGCATTTCCTTTAGGGCATCATGAAAGAGAGTTGCTTATTACTGGCCAGTGTGAGCAGATGCACCAAAAATGAGGCACGGACTGCAGGAGCTACTGATACATGACAGATACATTGCTCAAACTGAAGGAATAGAGATGACAAGTCCCTAGTCTTTAGGCAGCCAAAGCCAGGTAGAAAATGTTTATCCAATCTTTTTAGCACTTCCTGGTCAAGCATCCTTTCTATCCTTATTCTAATTTGTTGAATCTTAAAAACAGACCCAGTGAGCTAACATTCCTTCTGGTCTCAGGCACCAGGCAGAGCTATACCATTGATTGCAATGGCGTTGTGGCACATTGGATGATCATAGCGTTTTGTCCTAAAGGTAATGTGAATATTCATAACAAAATTAAAAAATCTATAGGAAGATAAGGAAGGTACCTTGGAACCTTGTTTGCAAGTCTGACACACTGGAGTGCTGGTTATGGTATTGTTGATCAGAGAGGTGTGCAGTTCTCACAGTGTGGATTGTTTAAGTGCGGGAGAGAGAAACTACAGGAGAGAAAGGCAGAAGGAGAGAATGTTTTACAATATAGGAGAAAGAATTTGATGATAATTATCCCCAAACATGATGCCCTCATTTCTATCCCAAGTACCATGTACTTCATAAAATGATTAAAAGCAACATTGAGAGGCTGTTTATTTTGATGTGCCCTTTTTGCATCAGAAAATGCAGATGAAAGGTGGTGGGTTTGAAAATACAAAGTAAAAAGCCTCTTACAAATTTTAATATTTAACAAAAGCATGGCTTATAGACTGAAAAGAATAGGATATAAACAAATAAGTTGTGACCGCCAGCCAGATGTTGACCTTTTTTTTTTTTCAATATTAAGCAGGTACAGTTTTATCTTGCATCCAGAGATGATTGATTGCTCTTGTGCAGGAGTGCTGACGTTCTGGATGGGATGCTTGTGATGTTTGTGTACTCCACTTATTGACCACAATGGAAAATCAGATCTCCCTAAAGGACAAAACAGCCTCATCCTAACTCAAGAACTACAAAGTTATTTTGTAGTTTGACCTATAAAATCATCACCACCCACCCGAAGCTCACAAACAAGCACTGTTGTCATTGATGATTCCCCTCCTGGTGTAAAGTGTGCTTTTTTCTCAAACCAGAGACATTGTTGGCTGCATCTTGCTTGAGTGTCTATTTTAGGTTGGGTGAGTCCACTCATCTAAGTCAATGGTCAGTTCTTTGAAATGATCCCCCCCTGCTTCAACAAGAACATGTATACAAAAGGCATTTGACCTTGAAAATCTGGATCCCCTTTTTAAATCATTTTTTGTATTTTTAATTTTGATTTTTGATATATGACATCAGAATGCATTACAATTTATTTACACAATTTTTCATATTTCTGGTTGTACACAAAGTAGAGTCACATCCTTTGTGTCTTCATACATATACCTAGGATAATGATGACTATCGCATTCTACCGTCTTTCCTACCCCCATGCCTCCTCCCTTCCTCTCTCTCCCCTTTTCCCCTTTGCCCTATCTAGAGTTCATTTAATCCTCCCATACACCCCCTCCCCCATAGCATATTATAGATCAGCATCCTTAAATCAGAGAAATCATTTGGCATTTGGTTTTTGGGGGATTAACTAATTTCACTTAGAATTATATTCTCCAGCTCCATCCATCTACTTGCAAATGCCATGATTTTATTCTCTTTTAATGCTGAATAATATTCCATTGTGTATATATGCGACATTTTCTTTATCCATTCATCTACTGAAGGACATCTAGATTGGTTCCACAGTTTAGCTATTGTGAATTGTGCTGCTATAAACATTGATGTGGCTGTGTCCCTGTAGTATGCTGTTTTGAAGTCCTTTGGGTCTAGACCAAGGAGTAGGATAGCTGGGTCAAATGGTAGTTCCATTCCCAGTTTGCCAAGGATTCTCCATACTGCTTTCCATATTGGTTGCATGAATTTGAAGTCCCACCAGCAATGTATGAGTGTGCCTTTTCCCCCACATCCTCACCAACACTTATTGTTGTTTGTCTTCATAATAGCTGCCATTCTGACTGGAGGGAGATGAAATCTTAGAGTAGTTTTGATTTGCACTTCTCTAATTGCTAGAGATGTTGAACATTTTTTCATATATTTGTTGATTGATTGTATATCCTCTTCTGAGAAGTGTCTGTTCAGTTCCTTGGTCCATGTATTTATTGGGTTATTTGTTGTTGTTGGTTTTTTTTTGTGTGTGTGTGTGTGTTTAGATTTTTGAGTTCTTTATATACTCTAGAGATTACTGCTGTATCTGATGTGTGTGTGGTAACAATTTGTTCCCAATTAGTAGGCTCTGTATTCACCTCACTGATTGTTTCTTTTGATGAGAAGAAAATTTTTAGTTTGAATCCATCCCATTTATTGATTCTTAATCTTAATTCTTATGCTATAGAAGTCTTATTAAGGAAGTTGGGGTCTAATCCACCTTGAAGGAGATTTGGGCCTACTTTTTCTTCTAATAGATGTAGTGTCTCTGGTTCAATTTCTAGGTCCTTGATCCACTTTGAGTTGAGTTTTGCACATAGTGAGAGATAGAGGTTTGATTTCATTTTGTTGTATATGGATTTCCAATTTTCCCAGCACCATTTGTTGAAGAGACTATCTTTTCTTCAATGTATATTTTTTAGCACCTTTGTCAATTATAAAATATTTGTCCTCTATTCTGTACCATTAGTCTACAAGTCTATTTTGGTGCCAATACCATACTAATTTTGTTACTATTGCTCTGTAGTATATTTTAAGGTCTGATATTGCTTTAGCTATTCAGGGTATTAAAAATAAGAGTATTTTTCTAGATGAATTTCATGACTGCTTTTTCTATATCTATGAAGAATGTCATTGGAATTTTGATTGGAATTGCATTAAATCTGTATAGTGCTTTTGGTAGTATGGTCATTTTGACAATATTAATTCTGCCTATCCAAGAACAAAGTAGATTTTTTCATTTTCTAAGGTCTTCTTTAATTTCTTTCTTTGGCATTCTGTAGTTTTTGTTGTAGAGGTCTTTCACCTCTTTTGTTAGGTTGATTCCCACGTATTTCATTTTTTTAATGCTATTGTAAATGGGGTAGTTTTCCTTGTTTCTCTTTTAGAGGATTTTCCACTGATATACAGAAATACCTTTGAGTTATGGGTGTTAATTTTGTATCCTGCTACTTTGCTGAATTAATTTACTAGTTCTAAAAGTTTTCTGGTGGAGTGTTTTGGGTCTTCTAGGTATAGAATCATATCATCAGCAAATCACCAATTCTATTTAACATAGTTCTTGAAACACTAGCCAGAGCAATTAGACGAAAGAAATGAAAGGCATATGGATCCCTTTATCTTATATTGCCTAAACCAGGAACTTTTAAGTCATGCTTATTTCTTCAGGGTCTCTCCCTAATCCTTTGGTCATGTTTAATTATATCACTAGTTAGCAACTGTGTTATACATTTTAGAGACTCTATTATCTATTTTCTATCTTAATCACATGGTGCTAGTCATATCACTATTATTTTTCTCTTTATAGAAGGAATGACTTTTATCAGCCTTTGCAATGCCTAATGTCACTGTCACCATCCACTGTGTCAGAGTGATGTCTTAAGGGGAGCTCCATTGGTCACTCTTTGGGTGACGTATTTCCCTGGCTCCTCGTTGCCTTCAGGGTGGTTCCGACTCTTTGAGTAGAATGCAGGGCCCACCAATGGCTATTGTTCTGTCCTCCTCTCTTTGAGCTATTGACATTGCATCCAAAGTGAAGCCCTCTGAGAACGTGGGTTCCTGGAGCCTGCTACCTCATCAACAAGTTTACACTTCTACAGAGGAATTTGGGCCCAGTTTCAGACTCAACTTCCTAAGAGGTCCATGATGTAGGGGAGAGAGGGTGCCTTTTTTCTCAATTTATGGAGAAAGAAGAGAGTGCAGATTCCATTGTAAGTCAATAGGCCACTACTAGGCAGAATCAACTCTCAGTGACCTCTATGTAAATTGTACGACTTGTGAATTATTGGTGGAGAATGTAATGTATTCCTTTATGCTCTAGTACATTAACGTTTTCACTATATTAAGTTGATTCTTTATGAACCATATACTCATTTAACATATGCACATGTACATTTATTTTTCATCAAATGAATAAATGTTTAATTCTAATGTTGACTGTGTTTTACTTTTTTTGTGTGACAATTTTGACCATGGTTTTCCTGTGTTAAGTGGGTTACTGGGGACTGAGTCAACTCTCCAACAGCCCTGAGGTAAATCTACAATCATCATCACATCCAAATAATTGTTCACAGTGGAGAGAGAGTTTTATGGGAATTTTATTTTTTTACTTTTTTTTTTTTATAAATGTATGTTTCTAAAGAAATAAGCATTACAGAAAAGTGGATTTTTTTAAAGAAAATGAACTAATATATATACACACACACACACACACATATATATATATATATATATATATATATATATATATATATATATCCAACTGTGAAGTCATATAACACAGAAGGATAGGAGTGGGGAGAATTGTAGAATAATCTGTGCATTGCATGTGAAACAAGTGTCTCCCCTAGTGATATTAATGGAATATTGTAAACTTAATTCAGTACCAAAATTTAAATTAAAAAGGAAGGAGGGGGCTGTGGAATAGAGGCTGTTGAGAAATCTCATTTTCAGCAAGTTAAAAAAAAGAAAAAAGAAAATCACGGAGGCAATTTAGTTTATTTTTTAAACATTCCCTGTAGTGCTGTGAAGCTCAAACAGCAGCTCTGAGATAGTTCATAAAAACCAGAATGCAAAGAGGAGGAGGGTAAACTGGATGGAAACAAATAGAAAACTTTCCAATTTAATTGACCAGGCTGATTAAAATGAGAAACGTAAACATGGTCCCCAATGAGAAAATGTTGGATATGCAAAGTCACATCTTTTTAGATTCCTGTTGGAATGTTTGTAACCCATGAAACTGCTTGTGTTATTTAAACAATGAAAAGCTTAATCTTGTTGATGAAATGGCATGGTCACCTGAAGCCCATATGACTTATAAAGTAGTGTAATGTCACTTAAATTTCCCTGCATGATGTTGAGCCTATAGTTCTGACTCAGTGGCTCATTGTGCCATCTACCCTGTGTAAGACTATCTAAAACTAAAGGAGTTGCCTGAAATAGCCAGCTAAGCATCGCTATGAAGATGAGATGAGATGGGGGACCACCAGCCTGCTAGCTCTCTAGAAATGAATAGTTTTCTACTTAATGTATTAGTTTATAGAAGAGAAAGATATGTCATTTAAGGTAATTGGTTTACTTTTTAGAGATCAGGAGTAAAAGTATACTTTTTTTTTCAAACTTGGGACTGTATATTCTTTGCTTAATGAAAATGGCTTTTCCCCCTGCTTATAAACATAGATTGTAGAAAATAGGATAGGCCAGATGATGATAGAGTAACAACCTGGAAATCTCAGCGCCTGACAGCAACAAGTATCAATTTCTCTTTCCTGCTATGTGGTTGTCATTTATCAACTAGGTGCTTGGCTTACCAAAAGCAGCTGGAGCAGTTATTCCACCCAAATCTGTGAGCTCTCATGGCAGCGGAGAAAGAAGTGAAGTCTGGAAGAGTGTAATGCAAGAAATAAATACTCTGTCCTAGTACTAAGAAGTCCCTGACAGTTCATTGGTGAGAATTAGTCACATAACACTACCTAAGTACAAGGGACATGGAAGTGCAATCAGACCTTTAAAACAGAGAGCCAGAAATATTTGATGAATCACTCATATGTAAATTACAGTAATCTACCAGTGTATTGGGGGAAAATTTCAAATATTTAGTAAGCTGCCTTTCAGATGCTTTTGTTTGAACATAGAGGTAGTAAACTGAGATTTATACTCTGCTTTTTGCCCCTAAATGTTGGCTAAAGGAGCTCTTTCCCATTCTCTTAAAATAAAAATGTATCATTCTTTTTGGTGGTTGCATTAGGTTTCATAAGTGTGCCATAATTTATTTAATCAATCAGCAAATTAGGCTTTTACAGTTACTTCACTATTATAAACAAAGTTGTGATAAGCATCTTAGCCCATATCTCAGGGTTTTTACGAATGATTATCCTACTTAAAACCAGTGGAATTTTACATTACATTATATAAATATTTTTAGTTCTTGTAAAAATTGCAAGGTATTCTACCTGCAGAATGTACTAATTTAATCTTACCACTTCAAGTGAATGAAAACTTCTATTTCGTTATGCCTTTGCCAACTCTAAATAGATTCAGTATTTTCCATTTTAATAGGCAGTAGTAATATCTCATGTTAATTTTCATTGTGGGTGGGGTTGAGTGACTTTTCAAAGGTTAGTTTTCCATTTGTATTTTTCCCCCTCTGAATAATCCACTCTAGTACCTTGATCATTTTTCTTTGGAATATTGATTCCTCATTGATTTCAGGGTGTTCTTTGTATGTTAAAAACTAGTCTTGATAGTTGAGTCAGTACACACTGGTACTGCATGTTGACCAGCATCTATTTCTATTAAGTGTAAAATATATTCAAATTCTCCTTTCATTTTAATATCAAAACACTTTGTTGTGATGCAAGCATTTTGTAAACGTATTTTGTATTTATCCTTGTTTGTGGCATCTTTTGCTCTATTGGGCTTTAAAATTTTAATTTTAATTCAATCTTTATGACTTTTGACTTTTATGCCATGCAGGAAATCATCCCACATTCCAGTATTACAAAAATATTCACTCATGATTTCTTATGGTACTTTAGTGGCTTCATTTAGTATAATTTAATATTTTGTCTGCCTATGGTTTGTTTTGCTGACTCTGGGGTAATGATAGTGAATATACTTATCCCCCCATCCATGGGAGATATTTTCCAAGACCCCCAGTAGATGCCTGAAATGATTGACAGTACTGAATACTGTATACAAGCACTGTCACTATGGGGACAGTTGGTCTGACAACCAAGACAGCTACTAAGTGACTAACAGGCAGGGAGTGTATACAGAACGGATATGAAGGAAAAAAATGTGCTAAGTATGTGAATAATTAATTCAGTGATGCATATAGTTAAGCTTAAAATACAATGTAGATATCTCATGAGCTCCAGACCTGAACAGTAAGTCACTTTGGGGATATATTTACTCAAGAACATTTGAGTTAGATGGTTCATGCTCAGGGCAGACAGAGCCAGATGGCAATAGCTCTCATCACACAACTCAGGAGGGTTCATAATTTAAAACTTAAAATTTTTTTTCCTGGAAGTTTTCATGCAGTGTTTTTGGGCAAGTAACCAAAGCTATGGAAAGTGAAACCTCTGGTAAGGGAGGTGGGATGGGGGGACAACAGCCTTAAGGAAAAATAATACAGGGTTGAGGTGTAGCTTATTATTCTCATTAAAAATCACCTTGTGGAATCCTTGAAACCAATTGTAATATAGTATAGAAGGAGCTTCATGTTGAATTGAAGCCTGAGATTGATCTGAATTCACTTTTGACTTTGATAATGATTTTCAGTACTTAAAATGGTTCTCTTTTTCTTTCTTTCTTTTTGTTTACATAACATACAAGTTTATGATTTAGCTCTTTCTTCATGATTAGCAAAATTCTTGTAGCTTCCTCTTCCTTTTCCTGGTCTAAAAATGATGACTTTTTTCAGAGTTCTTGTTTCTCCATCTTGTGATTTTTGCATGGTTTTATTTATGCTTCCAGCTTTAGGTATAATTTATGCCTAAGACATGAAAAAATATATCCCCAAAGTGGTTTACTCTATGGGTCTGGAGTTCATGAGGTATACATGTTGCATTATTTAACTCTAAAGTTATACTTAACTTTATGCATCACTGAGTTAATTGTTCAGATATTTAGCCAAGTTTTCTCTTGCTCTGTTCAATTTTCTTTCTATCCCCTTCCCTCATTCCTCCTTCCCTCTTTAATCTGTTGATTTCAGGATGCTCTTTGTATATGAGGGACCAAGATGATAATCATTCAGTAAATATAAGTACAGCATCCCAAAGTGCCCATTTTGCCTAGTGTTCACTTTATTACTTGTCTAATTCCAAAATATGGATGCAAGATATTAGTTCCCCACTCCTTAAATTTTATATCAAGGTTAATCATGAATTTCTGTTCATCCTGCTTCATCCTCATCTTCTTGCCACAATTCTTTTTTTTAAACAGAGAGTGAGAGAGGAGAGAGAGAGAGAGTTTTTAATATTTACTTATTTATTTATTTTTTTAGTTCTCAGCGGACACAACATCTTTGTTGGTATGTGGTGCTGAGGATCGAACCCGGGCCGCTCGCATGCCAGGCGAGTGTGCTACCGCTTGAGCCACATCCCCAGCCCCCTTGCCACAGTTCTTTACTGCATATACATCCTAAACCTTCCAGTTCAACTCACCTTAATTTCCCCTCTGAATTATTGTCCTAGTCTGCTATTAGCTTTGCCTGTTCCTCCCTAAATTATTGTCCACAATTCTTTAATTTTTTTAAGCACATTCTTCTCAGATGAGGTTTCAAATGTTTTCATGTCAGAAAGGTAAGAAAGTTACCTCTTCTTATTTCTGGAGGTTTGGTGGGGGTCGGGGGGGTGGGGGAAGACTCCAAGTCCAGTCTGACATGCTAAGTTTAAAGTACCTCTGAAGGACACAAAAGTAGATATTGAGTCAGCATCTTCATAGAAGAGGTAGAAGCTCAGGAGCATCAGTGAACTAAAGATGTCAGTGTGGGACATCTTTAGTGGTAGACACACAAGTTCTGTGGTAGACACACAAGTCTGGATGAGATCATGCCGGAAGACATTGTGGGCTGAGCTGTGAAGAAGGAGCTGTCCCAGAGACCTGCAGAAGTAGAACAGTTGATGTTTCAACAGAGGAAAAGGAGCCAGCGAAAGAGAGCAGAAAAAGGCCAGAGAGCAGGACAGAGTTGTTGGTATTATACAAACAGGGCAAGAACCAATTGGAGAACACTCACTTATTACGCCCAAAAGTCAAGTAGGACTTAGCCTCACCAAGGACAACTTGACCTCACCATTTCCGTGAACCGATGGAGTGGAAGTCATATTAAAATATGATGAGAAAGGCCACTATTCAGTGAAGAATTCAAGATCTCTGCCAATGAAGGGGGAAAGGAATTTCATGTAGCTTATTTTTTTAAGATGGCATGATTTTTAACATGTTTGAATATTTAGTTTATTTAATGATCAGTTATGTTTTTAACTATAAATCGCATAGTTAATAATGTCCACCTCATCAAGTAGTCAAAGATGAGAAGAGGTCTAGAGTATTCTGACACACAGTGGGCCACCCATATAAATAAAATATGGGTCTCTTTCCCTTTCTTCTGTTTCCCTACTATAGTTCCAGGGAGCCTACCATCCTTTTTAAGAGTAAAACCACTTTCTTTGGCCTCAGTAGAAGTATGCTTTTGTGTCTCTTACTAGTCTTTATTGTGTTCAGTATCTCTTATAGTTGTTTCCTTGGTTGCTGGGCAAATTCTACTATGTGTATATTAGATTATATAGTATTATCTTAGCTGATTAAATAGAAGTGCATTTTCAGTTCAACAATTTGAGAGCAGATCTGTCACCTGCTTTAGAAAACATGTTTAGCATCACCTGGCCCTTGTCACACAAAGGGCAGTTAATGAGGCATCAGGTTTTATCTGTACCGGGGAAGGCCAGGGAAATGGGCAGCAAGCATGCCTTTTCGAGATGCCCTGTGTGTCTACACAAAGAACTTTCGTTTTCGTTTGCAGCAAGTAATGACAGTCTTAGTCACACTGTTATTCCTAATCAATATTTTGGAGAGAACACAAAAGGCTCTGTGAGCTCCTGTGTAAAATTTAAGAGGACTCTGAACCATGGATACAGAGAAATTATCCATACAAGACTTTAGAGTCTGAACAGGATTGTTTTGAAGTTGTGTTATTATATCAAGCATGATTATTTTTTCTTTCTTTACAGTGTATATTTTTTTCTTCTTTCATGGTGACTTTGTGTCTGTGATCTGAAAGGAACTTTGTATGGTGTGTACAGTAATCAAAGGGAAGGAAAAAGAATGAGAAGACAGCCTTTTTTTTTTTTTTTTTTTTGTTAAGCACCATTAACTCGGAGGCATGTACCTGGAATGCAGATGCACTTTGCTGATTTCATTTCGATAATGCTATAAGCTGGTCTCTGATAATTGCCTTCTGTAACTGAAACAAATTTATAATTATGCTAATTTCTTCTTAGCCACCCAATAGATGGAAGCTGAGCTAATCCATATCTGTCCCTGCATTTTCCTGGTAGATCATTACATGATTAGCCTTTCACTGTGGCTGACAGAGACATCTTATTTCTTATTTGATTTCTCAGATGGTGTGTATATCTCTGTGTAAGTGATACATGTTCGCGTATCGTTATCTAATTGTATGAAACATAGAAGTCAGCTTTGAAAACTGGCTTTCATATGAATGCTTGGAACCCTTAATGCTTTAATCCTTAGTAAAATGGCTATTTTCTCAGCACTTGAATATATACTGTATGTTAACAAGCAACAACAAAAATGGTAACTGTTAATTAATATCCCCTCACCACCACTTCAAAACCTTATTTACGTACCTGAGATGATGGGGCAAATGTTAGTATAGAAACCGATTTGAGTCCCTCTGAGGGGGCTGGGGTCTAGCCCAGTGGTGGAGTGCTCGCCTAGCCTGGGCAAAGCCCTGGTTCAATCCCCAGTCCCTCCCAACTACAGAATGCCTCTGAAAGCTAGTCATGGAGTCTTACTAGAGTTCCTCCCACCCAGAAACAATGCTCTGAATGAAATGGCAGATTCGGAGCATTCAGGACATGAAGCCTGGGAAGCATCATCCTAAGGGCTGCTTCATCAGGGATTGAAAAGCAGAATTCTTTCCTCCCTCGCAGATGGGAATGAGCAAAGGTAGAATTAGCTGAAAAGCAAGATCTGTCACAGTTTGGGAAATAGCCAAAAAGCAGATGACAGCCTCTCCCCTGCCTTACACATCGTCTTTTGATTGCGCACCTCTCCCCATTCTCGTATTCGTGCTTCATCTGTGTAATGTTCTCCTCTCCTCTGATCCTCATTCTTGGGAACGCTGTACATTACAGTGAACACGTTTCATTCTTCACTCATGACAACGTTACAGTCTAGGTAAACAGTAGATGAGGATGTTCACTGTCCCAGAGCCCATTTGCTTGTCAAAATAAATTTTAAAGAATAGCATGAGGCTGCACCTGACTTTCATAACTGAAGCAGGGAAGTTAAAGGACGACGCTCATCTGAGGAGAGGCACATCCGTCAGAACCTCACGCTCCACAGTCAGGATTCGGGCTTGCACAGAGTTACCCTGTCTGTCATCTCATTCAGCACCAGGGAGTGTGCGGTTCTGGCTGTGCTCATCAGGTTTCTGCCACTTGCCTGGTTCTGCTGTGGTGGCTTCACAATTAAGCTGAATTCCTGCTTCCTTTGTGATGCATAATCAGATAAGTGGAGCTAAATTGAAGAAAACTGCAGTGTAGGGGGCTTTAAAATCAATCCATACAGTCGAGAAAGAAAAGCAGATGAAAGGGGAAACGCCATAATGCTGTTATAAATAACCCGAAGGAAATATTATCCAGGAGAGAAGGGAGGACAGGTGACATCTACTCTGAAAGTGGCAGAGCAAGTAACAACCTAAACTAACATTAGAAGATAATGTGCTTCATTATGAGCAGAGGAGTGTCACTCCATGTGACAGTTAAGTCCTGGTTAAGATACATGTGACAATGCCAAGTCAAATCATGGGAATGGCTGAGGGGCAGCACTTTGTGTGGTCATCACTAGGAGGCTTAAGAAAATGACTAATGCCTCCTGATAGAAAAGATATTTGAAGGCTCCTAATTCCCCAACTACCATTCCCCACTCATGTAGCCTTAGGTAAATCATGTCATGTATAAATTGGGAAAAATAGGTTTCTTTTGCCTACTTTGTTGTGAGGATCAGACAAGAAGGTATAGATACTGATGTGTCTACTGGCAAGGCTAAAGATAGTGACAAGTTATCTCTGCTGTTTCCTTATCTTTTCCGCATGCTCACAAGATGGTTGCCATATCTTCGGAATTGCATTTATATCCGATACCAACAGAAGAACAGAAATATTTGCCCATTTTCTGAAAAGAGCAATGCATTCTTTTAAGTCACCCCCTTGACTTGGATTCAGTTTGTCTTGAAAAATATTTTAGGACTGCAGGCTGTATCTTCACAGCAAAATCTCATGGACTATTTGCTTCCCTCATTTCTCCTCATTGCCAGAAAGGCAAAATAAAATACTGCATAACTTTGAGAAGGCTGGCGTGACGTTTTATGAGCAAACATGTTACATAGACACATGTTACATTTGAGTAGTCTTTTAATGTCAGAATAATTCAGTCACTTTCTGAACTTCCTATAACATTAGTATACCCCAACTACAAGGTTTGTGTTCGATTGAGAGATCTCCTCTAATATGTCATGTGAGACAATACACATATTCGACAATGTTGCTTTTGTCAGGGAGGATTTTTTTCCATTGTTCCTTAGGAATCATCATAAAAATCAAAACTATATTTTTAGAATTATCTTCAATGATAATAAACCTCTATATTTCAGCGTAATTCTGCAAAGAGTGTGTGGTCAGCACCCAAACCTGGCAATCGATACTATGACTAAGGATAATGGTTAAAAGGAAGAACAAACTTAGCTTTGGATCCAAATTCTGTCTCTACTACTTAAAAAAAATACACACACACATATACACACATACATATGCATTCTAATATATATTATACATATACTATACATATTTTATATATATGTTATATATATGATAGTATTATATATAATATTTAAGTACTTTGACCAAAGTGTGTGTGTGTGTGTGTGTGTGTGTGTGTGTGTGTGTATATATATATATATATATATATATATATATAAAATCTCTGACTATTTATCTGTAAATTGGGAGTGTTAATAATGGTAGATACTCATAGAGATATTTTAACACTCAAATCAGTTAGCTCATGTGGTGCTTTAAAGAATACCTGGCATGTGGTAAACACTCAAGAAATGCCAGATCTTACTGTTATCAGACTGGGAATCGATCCATTTGATCAAAACTCACAGTGTGACTTAAAGTAAATGATAAATTTTCCTAGGGTGTGGAAGGTCAGAGGATCCCTCTCAGTCTCTGTGGTATCCTGTCTTAACTCAGCTTGACCCACTCTGCCCCTACCCCTCTATCCCTGAGTGCATCTCAGTTTAGATGCCCAAGAGCCAGAACGATATGTTAACCTGCCCTCTGTTCCTCTAAATAAATCCCATCATACTTGATCTTGGCAACATTGTAACCTCACAAGAGGTTTGAGAGGTAGTGTGAGAAGTGACCACATTGTGGACTGCTGAGGTCTCCTGACCATACCTACGTGGCCTTGTATCTCTACCCTGTCCCAGGAAACAAGGCTGCTTTCCCAAGTCATCCTTGAAGTAGTGTGGGGAAAATTTTTTTTCCTCTTATATTTTGAGTGAATAAATGAAATTCTACAAGAAATGCAAATCCACATGTGGCTATTATAATATATTAGCAGTTTCCAGAATGCATTTTAGAATAACTAGACAACAAACATCACTCCACTAGGTCATATCTGTATTTAAAATGATTATATTACAAGTGTCACTCTTTTCAGATCATATCTTTGTATGCTTAACTCTCTGACCTAAAGCAAGTAATATATCCCCCTCCCTTGGCCTGCAAGCAAGACTTTTTGTTCATGTTCTGAAGGAGCTTGTCAATAAGTAGGACAGTAAGAAAAGGATCACAATGTGTATAAGAATTTTGAAGCTTCAAAAGTCATAATGCTAAGATTGCATCTGTAATCCATACAAGCAATTCCATTTGACCTTGAGTCTGACAGATTCCAAGAAATAGGAACTGGAATTGAGGGATAGGAGCACTAAGTATATAACATCAATGCATGGTCCATATAGGCATTTTCTATGGGACCCAAAGGTTGATACTATCTAGAATTCAAAGGTCCAGGGCTTGCAATTCTGCATGGGAGGAGAGCTGGCCTATTAATTGGCTTTCTCTTCCTTCTAAACTGGATGGTTTCATGTTTGCTTTTTTTAAATTTTTTTTTCCATTTAAAAGGCTTAATAATACAACTACCTTTTTCATTCTCTTATGGAATATTAAGAATTAGAACAGGAACATGAGAATTCTTTGTTGTGGGGGTGGGGGTACTGGGGATTTAACCCATGGCCACTCTAGAGCTGAAATACATCCCTAGCCCTTTTAGTTTTTTTTTATTTTGAGATAGAGTCTTGCCAAGTTGCTGAGGCTGGCTACAAACTTGGGATCCTCCTGTTTTAGCCTCTAGGGTTGCTGGGATTATGGGTATGTGCCACCGTATGAGAACATGAGAACTCTGGCATGCTATCATGGCAGTAAACATTTAGGTGTAGTGTTTATGTACGTACATTGATAGATGTGATTGATCAAAGGTCAGAATGAGTGAAGCACAGTTACCATACATGCTAACAACCCATAGGTAACCCGGTCTCAAGTAAGATGATCTCTCTCAAAGCACCTATCTCTGTGCTCCTTCCAAAGGAGTCTCCTCCCCATCTCATGACATGGTGCTGCCTGTTGCTGAGGAAAACCTCTAGCTCACCAATTACATACCTTCTGTGCCCAGTTAAGCAGAATGACTGATCAGGAACCTGCTATCTGGCTTGAAATCTAATTGTCTTTGAAAGTCTGTGTTTCCAGATTTGTTTATAAACTGGAAAAATCAACAAATTGCAGACCATCTGTACATAACACTATGCTAATGATGCAGGCATCCTGAAAATGCATAAACTCATTACGTCAATAACTAGTTTCTTCACATATACCTAACTGTGATTATCCATCCGAGCCCAGCATAGGGAATCTTGATGAAGAATTGTTTCTCTGAGGGGTGAATGTCTCCTACAACCTTCAGAAACATTCTTCTTCTCTGTCAGGAGAGAGGACCCATTAGCCTGAGGTCATTTGGAGCAGTGATACAGAGGTCTGTTAGCCTCAATGTGGTCAATGTATTGATCCCATAATGCTAATTAGAAAATTTGTATTGCTTTTGTTAAGAGCTTAATTAGGGATTTCCAGTATTGGCAACCTCTTGTAAAATAATTTCTGGATTCAGCGTCTGTGCACACCCTTATAATACTTGCAGAATACTGTGTACAGGTCAAAAGTTGCTTGATGCCTGCCAGTCACTTCCATGAGAAAGACGTGAGAGTAATCAATAACACCTCTGAACCAGAACATTCTGAAATGGGTGATGCCAATAATGGAAATGAATTAACTTCAGGGAAGGGCATTGAGATTCTCTTGGTGATTGTGCTCACGAGGGAACAGAAAGCTGATGCACCGTGGTTTTTATGGAGAAAGCGTGCAAATCAACATCTGACTCATGAACATGCTTTATTTGGTCCTCACATCTTATTTTATAAAGCCTGAGCCATCAGGCTTGAATTGAGAAATATTACATTAAAAATACATATCTTTGGCTTCTTGTGAAAAATAGAAACTTTGGCCCCACTGGACCTGCACTTTCCCATGGTGGTGACACTTGTTCTCTGACCAGTGCTAACACATTTTCACAGGTCTTACGGTCTACATTTTGCCTAAGTCACCACTCTCTCATAATTCCTGACACTGAGGCTAAGTATTTCATAAATTTGAAGACCAGTATGATGCATTAAAAACCAAAATGATTTTTGAGCAAAAATGAGTTCATTGTCATTTTTCATTGTGTGCTATCCTTTTTTTTTTTTTTAAAAAAAGAAAGACCTATGTCTCTGTCTAAAGTGGGAATGCAAAAGGAGACAGAAAGTGCCACACTTTTATTAAGAAAAATGAGCATGAGCTCATTCCCCTGTGGAAATGAAGAATAGTCTCTTGTATTTAATATACAGACAATGCACATGGCTATCTTGCACACTGTGCCACCTCACTAATTTATGTTACCTTCCTGGACACCAGGAATACTAGAATTTGCAACTGCTAGTGTAGAGAATGTGAGCACAAATGCACACACACACACACACAGGTGTGTGTGCATGTCTCTGTGTGTGTCTTAGTTATTACACTATTCTACATTAGGAGCCCTTAGCTCATCAGAAATGTTTTAAAGATTCTCTAAGTGACAAAAGCATAAATCTAAGTACAATTTTTCACTTTTATAAGCTCTGAAAATACCAAACTGATTTCCTCATAAAGATCCTGCCATCAGGTCTTCAGGGAATAGTCCGAGAAGGGCAATAGCTGGGTCAAATGGTGGTTCCATTCCCAGCTTTCCCAGGAATCTCCATACTGCTTTCCAAATTGGCCACACCCATTTGCAGTCCCACCAGCAATGTACAAGAGTACCCTTTTCCCCACATCCTCTCCAGCACTTGTTGTTGTTTGACTTCAGAATGGCTGCCAATCTTACTGGAGTGAGATGGTATCTTAGGGTGGTTTTGATTTGCATTTCTCTGACTGCTAGAGATGGTGAGCATTTTTTCTTGTACTTGTTGATTGATTGTATGTCCTCCTCTGAGAAGTGTCTGTTCAGGTCCTTGGCCCATTTGTTGATTGGATTATTTGTTATCTTATTGTCTAATTTTTTGAGTTCTTTGTATACTCTGGATATTAGGGCTCTATCTGAAGTGTGAGGAGTAAAAATTTGTTCCCATGATGTAGGCTCCCTATTTACCTCTCTTATTGTTTCTCTTGCTGAGAAAAAACTTTTTAGTTTAAGTAAGTCCCATTTGTTGATTCTTGTTATTAACTCTTGTGCTACACGTCCTCTGGTTCAATCACTCAGCCTGCTCCCATCAACAGTGTTGACAGAGAGCAGCCAGGTTGGCTGTTCACAGCAGTGTCACCACAATTAGGTGGAGCTTTATTCCTGCACACATTTACCTCTAGAACTCCAAAAGGATTAGGCACATTTATTATTGCAAGAAACTTTTAAAATCTCCATCTTGTCACTGTTAAAATAAAGGGGGAGGGTAGCTTCTTGCAACCAGTTCTTTCCATTTTCCATTCCATTTGCTCTGTTTTTTTTTTTTGTTTGTTTTGTTTTGTTTTTTACAAAACAAATCATGGAACTGGAAAGAGATGGAGAGATGCAGCTAAAACTGAGTATAATTTTTAAAAGGAGGAAGGATGGAGGAAAGTTTGCTCCCTTCGACCTCATTCCACAATTAGGAGAGAACAAGAGACTCATTATATTGGCTGGAGAGGACCTCTGCTGGGGAATGTAAGCAAGGAGGGAGGGATTATCGACTTCAGTACCCCACAATAAAAACTGAAAAATGAAAAAAAAAAAAAAGATCCTGCCATCAGTTAAATGGATAAACCATTAGGTTACAAATAAAAAATCAGCTCCATAGTTAGGACTCTACTAATGTGCTGATTGTTTATAGACATCATTGGGTTGATGGACCTCAGTTGTGACATTATGAACACCAAGTATACCAGAATATAATATGGAAACCTAGTAGCAAACCACAGGGTGTGCCCATAGTATTGTGGATGAGAGAGGGGTAGGCTGTAGAGCAGGGCCAGCTCACATAGCAGCATAGGCTGTGAACTGAGCATCAGATATGTGCAGAGAAGGGGTGCCTCCTCTTCTCTGGATTTACACAAACTGGGTACCTCGGAGTGGCCCAGCTTAGGCATCTTTGGTCCCTCCCATCTGCAGCTCAGAAAGCCTCATAATTGCATCAGGCTTAAAGTCTTTCCTTGTTTATTCATTTTTCATTTGGGGCTTTCAAATAAGTTTTGAATTTAAGAAACTTTCAATGGCTAAATATAAATTTGAAAATTCCTGTGCTACATGAGAAACAAAAGGGTGTTTGGGGGGGTTGGGGGGGTGTTTTGTTTTTTGTTTGTTTTTGTTTGTTTGTTTCAGATTACAAAAGCTTTTCCTTAAAAATTGTGTTCTTTGTGTAATAAGAATTGTAATACATTCTGCTGTCATGTATTTAAAAAAATAAAATCAATAAAAAAAGCTTTTCCTTAAAAGTGCCACAATTAACTACTTGAAAGAACAATTAGCTCTACTTATGATCTCTATGAACATAATGTGTTTTTTCCTATCTTTTAAGCATGTATGTGTTTATGATCGTATTTTGTTTTACAAATTTGAGATCACACTAAACATACAATTTTCTGTTTTGACTCTTGTGTTTTATCAGCATTTTCTGTGTTTTCACTTGTTGAAATCATAATTTTAATGCCTAAATAATGCTATCATATTGGTAAATTGTGAATTACTGAAATAAAACCTTATTCTTTGGTGTGCTACTTTGACATGCTTCATTTGCTTTCTTCCTTTCTTTTTTCCTTTCTTCCTCCCTCCCTTTCTTTCTCCTTTCCTACCCCAAATAATTGAATTTGGTTAAATCCTCATTTGCATTTCTACTACTTTCTTTTGGTAAATTCCTAGGTTCATAGTGACAAAAAATATGATAACAGGTATAGTGATGAAATAGGTATTACTATCTTTAAGACTATCAGGTGGAGATAAGTATTAGGAAAACAGTGAAAGCAAAGTGGGTGCGTAGAAGGGGCTTCCTTTTCTAGAAAGGGCTCCATATCTGATCTGAGCCCTGGGTAGGAAGTGGGAGAAGCCTGGGGAATGCACATGGGAAAAGTCTTCTGGGCAAAGAGATCAGCAGGTATCAAGGCCCTGAGGTTGGAACTTGCTTTGAATTTTCTTGAAGAGAAAGGAATCCAATAGGTAGGGCTTCACTGGAGTGTGCCTGGAGTTCCTAGAAGGATCTGAGGTGGACATCTGATAGAGAGAGGGGCTGTACACAAAGGACTTTAATGAGGCTTGGGAAGAATTTGAGTCCATTGAAGGATTTCTAGCTAAAAAGTGGCATTCCTGGATCCCTTGGTGGTGAATCGGGTGTGGAGGCAGGAATGGAAGCCGCAGAGAGATCCGTTAGTAAAGATATAATGGTAGTGCAGTAGTAGCTGAAGTAGCCTTTGTCTTCTCTCCAAGCAAAAATCAAAGAAACTAGGAAAACAAGAAAGTGTGAAGAGAGGTGGTAGTGATGTAGTATACCCTTTCCTTTTTTCTTAGGAAGCACCTCTAGGATGTTGTTTAGTTTTTCTGTTATTAGTGGTGTAGAATACTTATTCAGTTATTTAATTGTCATGTAGTTTTGTTGTTATTTTTAATGAAGACATTAAAGGGTATACTCATGTTTACTGGGATGGGATTTTGTCAAGTTAAATGAGTGTTTCAGATGTTCATATTATTCTTACCATATCACTTGTGTGAATCTGTTATTTAACAAATTTCTGGCACATGATTTCCTAATTTCTTGGCCTAGTTTGCTTCATGCATGGTTTATTTTTCTGTAAGTTTTCAATCCAAAGCCAAATCTCTGCTGGTGACTGTGGATTTAATCACCCCCAGGCCCAGATTCCGTTAGGAAAGCTTTCTCTCCTTCCCAGGTGCTGGGACTGTCTTCATGTCAGTCTCCAAGGCCACTTCCCACAGGACTCTCTGCCCGTCTACTCTCTATGAATAATTTATCTGTGGACCAGTGTCAGACTTCCCCTACTTCCTGGCCAGTTGTTTGGGAAGAATAAAGAAGAACGGCAAGAGGACGGGGAGAGCCTTATAAATGCTACAAATAGCAAACCTCGGGAATGAACAATTAGCAACTCCTGCCTAGATTTGTGAACCGGAGGAGAATACAGGTGAAGCGACAGCCCTCAGACCTGTGTGGTTTAGACCTGGTTGTTCAGTCCAGTGACACGGGAGTGGTGCTGACTTTCAGAATCTAATTCTACTGGCCTTACAGGAAGCTTTTCATCTTAGAGGTTGGTGATGGTGTTATTTTCGGGTGAAGACATGGATTTACTTATTAAATGTAAGATCTAGGAGAGAAGGGGGCATTTTGGTTTTGTTCACATCACTTTACGCAGCACTTAGTACCACCGCTGATAGTCAAAGAATTCACATATCTGTCAATAACTAAACGAATGACTCTGAAATATGTAGTGGTCGTGAGAATGGAGGACATTGTGTCACAGAGGTGGGTCGACTGTGGACTGTGATCCATTCCACTGCCCTGTCTTCTCCAGATAGCTGTGCTTCTGGACTCAATGCCATTATTAGTAGCTGCCCCTCCAAGTTGGAACTTAGTGATGTCCGCAGCGATTCTGGATGCTGCTAGGGAGATATGCTCTTCTGTTTCATGGTCCTATACCACTTGGCTTTTATAGCTCTCTTTTGTGTTCTCCTGGAGGCCTCAGATCTCCTCTTCTGACTATTTGGCATCATTTCCTTTTTCTCAAGTTGACTTTCCCTGGGTAAATTTGGAGGGTGATGAGTTTTAGTATCTAAACTCATGAATGAAGTGGTATGTGGGGTAAGTATTGGAGGATCATAATAGATTTTCTTGTGATAAGTAAATCCCCTTTTATAAAGACCAACAGGCCATCATTATAACAAACTGTTATATAACAGATGCCACTTGTTTACTGGTGGTAAATTAGATTTTTTTTTTTTACATTTAAATACAAAATGAAATGAAGCATCCTATTCTAAAACCAACTTTCAATTAGCATACCTATTGGGCAGAATGTGACAAAATGCCCCCTGGTGCTTATGTTTTCATATGAGATCTGTTTGGAGTAGTCACTGTCATTGCATGCTATGATAAATTAGTCTTTACACGTCTGTTAAACTATTGTGGCTTACACATTCTGATAACTAAAGCTAAGCAGTCATGGCCAAAGAAGAAATATCCGGTGCTGCCAAGATGGCACTGGAGAGTTGAAATGTTACCTAGATTTGGAAGCAAAGGACAAACAGGGAAGGAACAAAGATCACACACAGGAGGCTGACAAGCTTCATGAAATGGGTGCTAACTTTACTTGACCAAGAATGAGGATTTGGGGAGCAGAAGACTCCCATCTGTCTCTTCCTCAGGTGTCTAAGGAGAGAGAAACTTAGTAAGGATAGGATCCAGGTGGAACTGGAGAGAGTACAATAGGTTCTCCAGGAACTAGCTCTAGAGATTGAAATAAATCAAGAACTAGCCTCTGCTCAGAGAATGGAGGAGATGGTCTCCTCCAGCAGAGAGACTTGGCCTTACATGGTAAGGTGCATAACCCAGAGCTCAATTGTCTGCTGAATAACTGGAGGAACGGTATAACTAATCACCCGAGAAATGGATCTTCAAATCTGGAGAACACTAAGATTTGAATTTAATTTTTGTGCCTATCATTACTCAAGTCTGGATTACTTTGGCCTTTATACAGTCTCACACCTCTATTAAAACTTGTTTAAATACAAACATATTGACTTAAAATTTGGTTCAATAAATGGCCTCTCAAAACAAAGTATAAATTCAGCATGTGTGTTGATTCTCTGAGGTCGATTTGGACCAGTTATTGAAATAGCAGCAGCGGCAGCGGCAGCAGCAGCAGCAGCAGTATTATAATGAAATAAAATAAAATGACCTAATCGCAGTCACCTTTTTTTTCTCTCTTCCATTGCGTTTTTAGAAAAATGGGTCAAAGTCAGTAGACTATTTGTGTTCTTTTCCTACTTTCAGTTTATTAACTTGAGTATCCATTTCCTGAATAGAGCAACATTTACTAAATAAAAAGGATAAGATATGGAATAACGAAAAAAGTCGTAATTATACTATGAGTTAGGTACATCCCTTTCCTGCACACCAGAACTAATCACCTTCTGATTGCAAAAGAGTTATTATTTTTTTCTAATAACTTTTCTAAACCTTCTTTCCTTCCTGTAGGTGGAATGGCTGAAAAATGAAGAACCCATCGACTCAGAACAAGATGAGAACATTGACACCAGGGCTGACCATAACCTGATCATCAGGCAGGCACGACTCTCTGACTCAGGGAATTTTACTTGCATGGCAGCCAACATAGTAGCCAAGAGGAGGAGCCTGTCAGGCACCGTGGTGGTCTATGGTAAGACCAGCCCAAAGGCCAGGAATGGATAGGGAGGGCAGAAGGCAGAAAAGTAGAGAGAGGTGTATTTCACTAAACGTTTCCCTGCTTAGAGCTGAAAGGACCTGGGGGGCTCTCCACTCCACTGCTCTGTCCTGCCTCCCCCACTTGCCAGGTGAGGAAACCTCTCTCTTGCTATTGATGTGCTTGCTGTTCTGCCCAATATGGGACTTCAATTAGATAGTGACATTTCCAGTCTCCCCTTTAGAAATAATAATAAAAGGTGTTTGTTTTCTTCCATTATGCTTATAGTTTAAAAGCATAGTGGGCAGCTTCTGCTTCTCTCCATTCCCAAACCCAGCGTCCACCCCCGCATCCCCATTCCCTCTGCCAGTTGCTTTCTCTCCTGGCATATGAAATCACCAAAAACAAACATTACTATTTGCTGACTATCTCAGGTATTATAGAAAAGAAGTTCCCAGATGTTTAACTAAAGGCATTCCCTTCCATAATAGAAGAGCCTTGGGATTTATATTCAAAGCACTTAAAGTAATAGGAATTCAAATGCTGATATTTTCTTCTTATACTCTGGATTTTCAAGTGCTTTAGAGATCTTTTGATGAAGTCTTCCTATTTTTCATAATTTCCCCCACAAAGCACACTCTCTAGATCCTGCCTAATACTGATGAGTAGATTGAGGGGTAGCAGAGGTGAGGCTCAGGCTGCCTCACCAGTCTCGTGGTCCCCAGATGCCCAGCTCACAACACCTGGCACAGTGGCTTGCACATAGTAGGCAATCAGTAAAAACCTCTCTCCTTTTTTTTTCTCCCCTCCCCATTTTTGTCTCTCAGTGAATGGAGGCTGGTCTTCCTGGACAGAGTGGTCAGCCTGCAATGTTCGCTGTGGTAGAGGATGGCAGAAACGTTCCCGGACCTGCACCAACCCAGCTCCTCTCAATGGTGGGGCCTTTTGTGAGGGAATATCAGTGCAGAAAATAACCTGCACTTCTCTTTGTCCTGGTGAGATATACGCAGATTCCCTTTCCCTTCTGATCCACCACTATTAAGCTGGTGTGAAGCAATCAATAGAACCTTCCTTTCCAAAGTCACCCTTTCCCAGGTTCTGAGGATAGAGCCTTTGTCCAAGGTGCTAATGAGGGACTCATTGTAATGGCAACATTGTCAATTCAATACCCCTGTTCAGTGTTTTAGGGCATTTTTTTAATACTAAGATGACTTCATACACTCATTATCAGTAAGCCAAATGCTCTTTGAAGCATTTAGACTACCATTGTTTGGTTGGGCTAAGCCACCCTCTTCTCTCCTTGGGTTCTCCCTCTTTGTGGCATGTCTTTGTATAACAGTAAGCAGGGACTAGTTTATTTTCTTCAAGCACAAAGGATCAGGTACCAAACACTTGACCTTTTATCAATTTTGGCTTTGTATTTATTTATAATACAATTGGCAGGGATCATACACTTCTCACAGCAGTTCATATTTTACCTTGGGTATGTGTTTGCCTTTCTTTCTGAAAAGAGAGAAACCTCATTTACCAAATGTGTCTTTTATCAGTTCTGTTCTCCTCTTCCTGGCTGTAACCCAATTCATACAATGAAAAGTAGATGAAATGGAAGATGGCTTTCTTTATGGAAAGCATATCCTCCCACTGAGAAATAAATTGATCCTGCATCTCATATGCACTACAGAATATTAACACCAAGGACACAGGACCAGAGCCTAAAATTTCAAACTGAGTTGCACCCAAAGCTAAGTTGAGGCTCTCACCAGCAGAATATTCTTGGAGTTTCCTTTTGGGCTCATGTTCAATAAACATTTATTGAGTGCTTACTATGTGCCAGGTACTGCGCAGGATATTTTTCTATGTAATGTCATTTAACTCTGTGTTGTGAGTTTTATTATCTCTAGCTGATAGACTGGTCATTGTAGCCATATGATTGCCCAGTGTTGCATCACTTATAAATTGGTATAACCAACTCAGGAACTCAGAAATTTTGCCTCAAGTTCACTATGTTTTTTAATCTTACTCTACTCTTGACTAATTGCTTTAGATTAAAAATTGTGCTACCATAATCCAAATAAGCATGGTTAGACTATTCCTAGGAGGTAATGGGGCAATTGTCTCAAACATCTGCCCTAATCTCTAGGGTTGATTTTTAATGGAATTAAGTTTAGTTTGTTCATTTCTACATACAGCAGCAATCCATGACCCAAGAAATTCTATTTATGTAGGTCCTGGCTTCTTGGGGTTTGACTGACCTGTTTTAGTTTAAAGTATCAGTATATTTGGGTTTAATGTTTTAATAGTATAGGGACATTTATGGATAGACGATAGTTTATTTTTATTTTACCCTCTGTTCTCAACAGTCAACCCGCAAGGCAGTAGCTGGTTACCGAGGGCTACTGCATAGTTCACCTGTCCATCTAAGATGCACTTGAGCATGAAAGACTGTGGAAGAATAGATAATGCCCTTATTAGCCAACCCAAAGATACTGATCATTCAACTGCTTGCCCAAATTCAATAACTTGTCTCATCCTGAAATAGTAAGAGAATTATATCACTGCATATTTTTTAAGGAAAAAAAAACAGGGAGAGAGGATACACTTATCTGTGAATTTATTTTTATTTTGGTGGTGATTTCTTTAAAATCCAGTGCTAAGGACAGCAGCAGCAATCCTGGAGGGAGTCTCCTGACAGCTGCTTCCTTCTAATGATGGTTTCTGTTCTTTTCCTTTTGAAGTGGACGGAAGCTGGGAAGTATGGAGCGAATGGTCCGTCTGCAGTCCAGACTGTGAGCATCTCTGGATCCGGGAATGCTCAGCACCACCCCTGAGAAATGGGGGCAAATTCTGTGAAGGTCTCAGCCAGGAATCTGAAAACTGCACAGATGGTCTCTGCACGCTAGGTAACACCTTCTGTTTAACGTCTTCGGTGTTGGTGCATGATGCCCATATAGTCACATATTTCAAGAAAGGATGTCGCAACCATTAACTGGGTTAAAATAGTCAGCAGGAAGCCAGATCACCAGGCACAAAAAAGTGAATAGGTAGGAAACATAGAAAAGTAGATAGATACATTCTTACTAACATGGGGCGATTTTTAATTTTTATCATAATCTAATCAGATAGAAAACATTTAAGACTATCAGTAGCTACCACTTGTGTTTGGTGAAATTCTGGTACTGACCACTGTGTGCTTAGAGTTCTCCCAAGAATTTTGCAGCACTAAGACACTGAAGTGTTCAGAGGCCAGGAGTCCTTGGCGAAGAATGTGTGTTGCAACTGTATCTTACAAATGGTGGGGGATAGGGAGACCTCTAGAGGTGTGTAGTTTCATGTCCCATTCATCAGACAGGGTAGAAAATGGCATGATTGTTTCAAAACTTCTAAGCCTTTGCTTTATTCCCAAGAGCAAACTGTTTTCATCTCCAAGTGACTGTCTACCTGGGTTAAAAGAGAGGATCAAATATATTCAAGGAGAGACAGGGTTTGTTTTTTTTTTGTTTTGTTTTGGTTTTGTTTTTTGTGTCCCTAATGAAGCTACTTAACTTCCTTGACTGTAAGTATCAAAAGTGATCATAGCCACTTTCAGTTACTATCAAGGCAAAATGAGAAAAAGACATATTGACATCTTTTATGGCACCAAGTTGGTGCTCAGTAAATATTAACCCCTCCTCCATTTCCCACGTGGATGAGCTGAGGTATATTGATTTTACTTGGATCCTTTAAAAAAAGAAGACTGGGAACATACATTTTTTTCTGGATCTAGTTTCCCTTCTTGAAAAACTCATGGGGTGATATCTAGAAAAAATATATAGCTCAGTAGTTTGAGATCTTTTCAGGAATATATGTCACTTTTTATTAGGGAAAATGACAGTATGTTGAATTTCTTTTTCCATATGACTGAGTACTATTGAAGGCAAGCACATGCTAACTATTTTGTGTGTTCAGAATAAATCTGTATGGGTTATTCATCGTTTAAAATGGTTAGAGCATTGAAACAAGTACTTTTTTATAGTTCATTATTTTTTTTCCTCTTTAACAAGTTTTATTGGTGCATTACAGTTATGCATAGTACTGGAATTTATTATGCCATACTCATTCATGCACATTTGATCAATCTCACTCTTCCTTTCCTCCCTTTTTTCCCCTTCCTTCCTCCCCCTGATCTACTTGCTCTATTCATTGCTCCCATGTGTTGTTGTTATTATTATTATTATTATTAAGTTAGTAGTAGTAGTAGTAAGTGTATCATAATTAGTTAGTGTATAATAATTATATATACAAGCAGGATTCATTGTAGTATGTTCACACATGGACATAGCATACTTTTGTAGATTTTGTTCCCCGGTACTTCCCCATGCCCTTTCCTACTTCTTCCCTCTTAATCTTCTTCTACTCTGTTATTCCCCCAGGCACTTATTAATAACCCACAGTGTTTTTATTTGCTAGTGAAAGCACTAACTCCCCTGCACATGTCAGACACAGTGCAAGGGGCTGTGACAGAAGACAACACAGCCACCAGTTTCAGTGATGATAGAGCCGTACTCACCAACAGATTCATATGAGCATTTGTCTTCTTCAAAATGCCTTCCCCTGTCCTGTATAGAAAGAAACTGAACACCAACTAAACAGCAAGATGTTTAAGGAAATGTGTTTCTGACAATCCTTCAATACCATTAGATTTTTCTATAAATACACCTCTGAGATAGGACTATTTTTTTAATATTTACTGTATTTTTACTATTGTGGCCATGTTTTAAAATTGATGTAGTTAGGGATATAAATATTATGTGTTTTCTAAAGAATGATGACAAAGTTTTTGGCTACAGGTTGAATTTTAGATAATATAGTAATAACTTTTGCTATCAACTACATACTGGACTGGTATTTGGGGGAAGTCTTTGGGTATCCAACTTCAACCTTAATTGACTAAGACTTTGTCTGAGAGGTACTGATTAAACAGAGGCAAAGGTTAACTCTTAATTAAAGAAAGAATCCTTACCAAGTATATTCATATTATTTATTTCATATACTCACTCACTCATAAGTTGAGTGAGAGTTCTGATTAGGACTGGAAAGATTTATCAGCACTGAGAATTTATTGGGAAGTGTTCATCCTACTTGAAAATCCTAGGTGACAAACTAATTAGGGTCCTACAGACAAACAGAACCAACAGTCTGCAAAGAAAAACCGAGATAGTGCACAGTGGAGAGAGATTTATTATAAGAAATTGGCTCATACATTTATGAAGTCCAGCAAGTCCAAAAATGCAGAAACAGTATTTCAGGTCAAGTCCAAAGTAGAACCAGGAAGACCTGATGTCCCAACTTAGAGGCTGTCATGTAAGAAAAGCAGATATACCAGTTCAGAGACTGTCAGGGAGAATTCTGTGTCACTCCGGGTGGAGCCAGCCTTCTATTCTATGATGGTCTTCAACTGACTGACTGAGCCCATTCACCTCTAGAGGCCAAACTGCATTACTCAGTCTTCTAATGAAAATGGAATACTCTCACAGAAATACTGAGAAGATAATGTATGACCAAACATCTGGGCACTCCATGGATCACTCAAGTTGACACATAAAATTAACCATCATCAATGCATATGTTCTTGTGAAATTCAGGAAGCTCAGTCTTTCCATGAAGCTACTCATGTCCCTAGTTCAGGCATAGCTTTACGTAATTCATTGATTTACTGAATGGACCTCTCCTTTGGGTATTGGCCATGTATGGTTTTAATCACACAAGTACTTTCTTGAATATTCTGTTGGTGTTTTCCCCTGGTGGAAATATTTAGGAAGACAGTGAGGTTTGGAATGTCTTCATCATCGGAGGTAGAATCTTCCCTAAATCCATTCCCCTCAAGTTGAAAATGCTATAGGAGCCGCCTTCTTCTCTTTCTTTTCCTATTCAATCTATCTATTCATTCATACATTCTCTTTTCCACTAAACATGTTTTTTTCCAGTTTCCTTGCCTGTATGGTATGCATATGAGGTTATCTATCAAACATGTTTCAAAATTTTAAGGGCTATAGTGACTTAACTTTCTTGAGGGAGAAAGTCTATGTAATCATAAAAGTGAATGAGATCTGTTTGCATATCAGTGGGAACAGAGCATATTTATAAGATCCCAATACCAGGATGTAGTATATCTTTCTAGACAGAAAGTGGCCACCAATATCAACAAAGATGAGTAACATTTCACTATCTGTAGAAGCACCAAGCAACAATCCAGTTAAATGATGCCAGCAACACTGTGTGTTCCTCCTGGGTATGCTGTCAGAGTTCTCTTGATGAAAATAGCTGCACTTTCAGGATAGAGCTCCAGCAAAGGATGGCTTTGATTAAAATAGCATTTGGCAACAGCTTTATGGAACAGTGGCTTTCTTGAAGGATCTAGGTCAGGTTACAATTTGGGAATTTACTTCATCCTAATTTTTTTCCCTTTAAAATACCAACATGACCTTAAAGCAATTCCTCAATTTCCACTTTCTCTTGGAGGTTTGACAATGACATTGCTTGGCTCTTGGATGACCTACAATTCTTTGATTTTGTTTAGCCTTCAACAGAGTGTCTGGGTTTCTTTTGTTTTCCCTGAGGGCTGAATTTCTCCTAAAGATGGAGCTGCCAGCTCTGAATGATCACTTTAATATTTGGGTGTGATTGTTGCTTGGTCAGTTGTGACTGAAGCACAGAACCTTAGTGTCATGCTATCACAGATGGCCACACCTAAGTGCTCTCAGCAAGAAAACAAATGCCCCAAGACTGGTGAAAATAAAACAGCACCATTCTGGCCAGTAGCAGTGAGTCTGTGGGTCCAAACTGCAAGCATAAAGTAAACCTCCGATCCCTTTATGCTAGAACATTGATTTTCCAGAGAAGGAAGATAATTATGGAGTGTGATTGTCAAGAAACAAGAATTTGTGGATCCATGTTCTCTGAGTGTAAACACCGCACTCAGTAGCTTTCTGACCTGAGCAGAGCAGGTCCCTTCTACCTGCTGAGCAGAGCAGCTTCTGTGCCCTGAGAATCACAGCCAGAGCTGAATAACCTGCACGTGTCTCACTGACAGGAACAGAAAGATGAAAATGATGGGGTGTTTAGTTTGATCATCAGGAATAAGAGAAGCCTTCTCCCTCTCTCTTTATTCCAGTAGAAATAAAACTAAGGGATTTGGCTTGAGCAGATGAAATGGATCTGCCTCAGAAGGGATTAGTGCCTAGATGTGTAGCTTGGCTAAAGCCAGAGAAATGCCACAGGGCCTGCAGAGAGGCAGTCTTCAAAGCTGAGCTACCTGAGAGCTCATCTGTCCTTCTTGTCGAGATACAGCAGAGGTCAGTTCAACATTGACAGTTCAGAAACTGAAATATCAGTTAAAGGGTGGTTTGTTTTCATTTCTGATGGGAACATTGATAAGAAAAGTTTGAAGTGACAGTCTGGGAAACCACATCAAGGATAAAGACATCTATACAATAGCAAGTTCAAGTAAACATCCCCAAGCTACCTCTAATAATCTCACCACATTGTCTGTTGAAAGACCTACTTAAATGACCTAGAGGAAGCAACTGAAAAGGTGAGCCTATAATCACACAAAAATAATGGCTGCTTTGTTAAGCATTTTCTCTTGGACCAATCTAAGCCTCATTGTTATCTATTACCATAATTACCTGAGTCCCTTCTCTATATTTTCTAGGGTACTGAGAAAGAGAATTTTATACTGGAGATAACTCAGAGTATCTGAAACAACTCTTCCACTTTTTTCCAGTGGTTTTATGGATACTGATTTTGCATAGAGGATCCTAATAGACAGACACCCCTTCATCAGGATAAAACCATCAATTCTTTTCTTTGGACAAAGATTCAGGAATTCATACCTGACCTATTTTTAAACTTTTAGTTTAAGACAAGTTCATATTTTAGAACCAGTTCAACTGCACAATCGATTAATTATGCCATAAATGCTACACAGTAAAGAAATGGAAATGTCATCAATAAGATAACATGCTCACACAGTGCATTCCTGTTGTCACCAAGTATCCTACCGCTTGCTAATTCTCCCAAGTGTGGTTTCATTATTAAAATCCCATTCCCATTTCATTTATAGTACATAGTAGATGCTCCTTCATATGTAAAGTTTTTTCCTAGAAATACACAATAGCTTGCCTTTCTGCACAATAAGCAATGGATTAATTCCGAGTTGTTCTCAAGTATACCTCATGGCAAATGTGGATATAATATTGCAGACCCACGGGAGTAATAAGAATGTAGACGTGGACCCGTATGAAGTCATTAGCAACTTCGCAACAGTCTCTCCCCCATGCCCCAGTAAACGCTTTCCCACTATGGGAGCCCATAAGAAGGCCAGAGAGTAACAAGCTTTAATGAGACAGAGTGGAGTGGCTTCCAGACTTCAGGTTCCATTGTGCTTAATTACAAAAGAAAATAAAGCAGAGTGATCACAATACTCAGGTGTCTTAATGAAAGCATTCTTATAAATTCTACAAAGCTAATAAAACTGTTTCTTCCTTATGATGAGAAGACTTGCATTAGAGTGCCATATCCAGGGGAGAATTGAGGATAAAGGGGGTAGAGAATAAACCATATACAACAAATCACCTTAAAATTCATCCCCTTTGTTATCCGCCCACTATAGACTTTTCTATTTGTAGGCCCTTTTTAATGAAAACATAAAGATGTCTGATTGTTTTTTGAACATAATCCCCCTTCCAAATAAACATTGGCTTCCATCCACTGGGCCATAATTGATATGTATTTCATAAGCTCTTAAAAGTCTATGGCCTTCTTATCAACCAGCTCTGAAACACTTAAAACACCTTTTGTCATGCAGGACATTTTCCCTTTGTCAGGTCTACTCTTTATTTCCTCATGGATCTGTGCTACAGGTACATAGTCACCACAGAGTAACCTAGGTGATAATTGCCTTCTCAAGTAATAGAAATCAAGGCAATTATGCTGCCTGCCTCTTCAATTCCTCTCCTTCTATTCACTTTTTTGTCCCCAACATGTTTTTGTGTCTTTTTCTACTCTGCTTATGTTCTTTGGGTGGCATTAAACAGGAAGTGCTATGCTTTGTTTTAAACACAATCTCTGGAAGGTTATTTATCTCAGGCACATCTGGTTAACTTTGTCATTTTATAAGAGAATCAAAATCAAAGCTCCACTGTAAATAGGGAGGACCCTGAACAGGAATTGAGGGAACTGGAGAACAAGATGCTGTATCTTCATTTCATATAAGTTGGGGAAAGGATAAAACCAAAGATAGGTATTGACTCTAAACTAGGGATGTGTGGAGTTCAAGTGTCTGTGAGGCTGGGCCTGGGTTGATTTAGCATTCAGAACTGAGGCTACATACATAGGTAGCCTTCCAGGTTCCCCTGGGACTCTGAGTTGAACCTGATTACTCTCTTTTTGAAAGATCAGAAAGGGATGTGTACCTACAATTAGGATAAAGGAATGATTGGAGCCAACTAGACTTGAAATAAACTGCATAGATAAAAGACAGGTTGAATAATCAGGGCTCTGTGATCAGATGGCTTGAGTTTTCATTATGAAGACAATACTGTGAGCAGGAATACCCTGAACAAATTTAATTTTTAAGCCTAAATTTGCTCATCTATAAAGTAAAATTCTTAATAATATGTATTATTGGTGCTTTTTCTTTTTTTTTTTGAGAAGATGAACCAGTTCATGTGAAGCACTTAGCATCCATAATATGCACTCCATTTGTGTGAATAATGATAATAATAACAATAGTATGTGTGTATGTTTTCTGTTAACAAGATTTTTTTTTAACTGGGAATTTAACCCAGGGGAGCTCTACCACTAAGCTACATCCCCAGCCCTTTCCTTTTCATTTTTAATTTTGAGGCAGGGTTTCATGAAGTTGCTGAGGCTGGCCTCAAACTTCTGATCCTCCTGCTACTGAGAAGCTGGGATTTATTGGCATGTGCCGCTGTGCCTTGCCTCTCTAATAAAGGGAATTTTGTAGCAGAAAAAAATATTTTTATCCCTGTATATATCTATATATACATATATAGATATAGTTATATATATATATATATATATATATATATATATATATATATATATATATATATGTTTTCCATACCTTGAAAAGTATCAGCATGTGAAACTTGAGATATTTTGTTAAAATATTTTCTGTTACATCTGATTAATACAGTGTTTCTAACATAATAAAATGTACTTGTCATTAAAATAAATGAGATACAAATTATATTTTTATGCAAACCAATTCTGAGCAGTAATTTGAGAAATACTGCCAAGTGTAAGGAAAAAAAAAAGAGAACCCTAACCATTCATGAGGATTCTTTTTTTTTTTGTTTTTTTTTGGTGGTGGTGGTGGTGGGGGTGTACTGGGGATTGAACTCAGGCACTCAGCCACTAAGCCACTCCCCTCACCCTATCTGTATTTTCTTTAGAGACAGGGTCTCACTGAGTTGCTTAGCACCTCACCATTGCTCAGGTTGGCTTTGAACTTTTGATCCTCCTGTCTCAGCCTCCTGAGTCACTGGAATTACAGGCATGTGCCATCAAGCCCAGTCCCATGAGGATTCTTAAAATTTACTGTCACACTAAAGGTTCAAGTCCTTCCCTAGCATTTCCAGCAAGTAGCTGAATGAACAGCTCTCAATTTCCCAGCCTTTTTTTGTCTAACAGGTAGGATTTAGTCCTTAGCAAGAGACAGCAAGTGATCTATAGGGTCCCAAACAGTTCTAAAATTCTTTGATTCTAACTAATAGTTAAAAATAACTCATGGGTAAAGCTCAGGAGAGGGAAAAAGAATTACCATACGGTCCTAGATGATCCACAGGTGAGAAAATCAGTCCTCAGAACATCAACAGAGGGACACACAGATTTCCTTCATTCAGGTGGTACTACACTTTGCATCCATATCTGTAAAATGAGGAATGTAAGCATGATGACCTTTCAGACCCATTCCTGCTTAAAAACTTGAATTCATAATTTTATATCTTCAATGTAGCTCTCATATATGTGTATACACACATATGCTTTCACACGTGGAATATGTATATATATGATAAATATATAATATGAAAATAATACTATATATTTACAATATATACATATATAATAATACCAATGCTTTCAGATCATGTTCTTTTTAGTCAGTTCTGAGAAGCTTATCTAATTCATTCACAACTGAAGTGAGCCATTTGAGAGATCATTACACAGAGTGAGGGGGCAACTTTTAGACAGAAAACAAATCGTCTGACCCCAACAAAGGAGGTGGCCAGCCTCACCTGGGTATTGACTCATCAGATCCTCCTTAAGGAACTGCTGCTACAGACCCTTCAATGTGAAGCCAGAGTGTCCTAGGAAATACATAGGAAACTTACAGACCTGCCTTCGTGCTGCCTGGGATAGAATGACATATGAGGCTGAGCAGCAGTGATCCATTTGACAGATATTTACCGAGTGCCTGCTCTGGTGCATGCACTGTTCTAGGTGATGGGATAGGGAAGCCCGATGGACTGTACATACTCATGGCTCTGTCTGTAATGGAAGGGACTGGCATGAGCACTGAAGAGGCATGAAGAACAGGCTGGGAGTCAAGAGTCCTCATTTCACAATTTCTCCTTGGGCAGTTTTTCTAAGCAGGCTTAACAGACTGCCTGTGGCAGTTGTTAATTATTTCCTTAGCCATTGGTAAATAGTCATTATAACAACTTCACTCACCCCTACCATCCATTCCCTACTCAGACCTCCTTTTTTCCAGCAAGTAACAGGGCAACCCTTGGCACCACAGGAAGATACTGTGGCCCTACGTCAAGGTTGGAACTTTTGGAGAGGATTATATTTTTCCAATTTTACTGAAATATATTTGACTGCTGAAAGTTGCATATCGTACAACTTTGTGGCTTCATATATGTCAACTTGTGAAATACTCATCACAACTTAATTAGCAAATCCATCCCTTGACATTGCCTCCATTTTATTTGAATATAAAGTGAGAACATTTAAGATCTACCCTCTTAGCAAACTTCAAATGCTAAATATAAAATGATGAACTCTAATCACATCATTGTACATTAGATCCCCAGAACTTCTCTGTCTTGCATAACTGAAACTATACCCCTTGATCAATATCTCCCCATATCTCCTACTCCACCCCCAAACCCTTGGCAACCGCCATTTTATTCTGTGTCTGTGAGCTTGCTAATTTTAGATATATAAGTGAGAAAATGCAATATTTTCTTCCTGCAGTTGGCTTATTTCACTTATCATAATGTTTATTTATATATATTTATAAATGTTTATATATTATATAATGATGTTATATATATATTGAGATATATATACATACACACATACATATATATATGTTATTCCATATCTTGGTCATTTTGAATGATACTGAAATGACCATGGGAGTGTAGATATCTCTTCTATATATACTCTGTTTTGATATGATGTTTTTGAATAATTTTGAATAATACTTTTGCTTTAAAAGTAAGTGATCAACATGACAAGTAACCAATAAATGATTCCTTTAAGCCTAAATTATGGACTCCGGACACTTTTGTTCGATTTTGAATACGTATATATTTCCATTGCAGATGAAAGCTAAGGAATCAAAGCAAAAGAGTTCATACACTAGAAAAACGATTTTAATATGTATATTCCCTTAAAGCATAGTTGGAAACATTGTATTTTATCACTTTGAGGCCAACTGCTGATAAGAAAGTCTTGCAGACATATGCTTAAAAGTGTTTGCAGCTGCCCAGAAACTTGTTTTATTCTGGTATCCATCACAAAAAATAAACTAAAACACAGAATCCATGGTAATGGATAAGAGATTATAAAAAATTTAGTGTGTTTCTACATATGTGTGTAATCATGTGGTACTTGTCTGTAGGTGCCTGGCTTATTTCCCTGAATAGAGGATCCAGTTCCATCTATGTTATTGCTAATGACAGAACTTTCATCTTTTTTATGGCTTTACACACACATACACATCACAGCATAGTGGTTACCAGAGGCTGGGGAGAGTAGGGAGCAAGGAGGAAGGGGAGAGGTTGATCACAGAATACAATGTTTAGTGAGAGGAGAAATAGATTCTGCTGTTCTGTTGTACAGTGGAGTGACTATACCTGATGTATTGTATATTTAAAATTAGGCAAGAAGAGAGCATTTTGAACATTATCACAAAGAAATGATAAATGCTTAATTAAGGTAATGGACACACTGATTACTCTGATTTCATTATTATACAATGTGTACATTTATTGAAACATCATATTGCAGTACATAAATATGTGCAATTTTTTGTGTCAATCAAAAATAAAAATCAAGCCAGGTGCGATGGCCCACCCTTGTAATCCCAGTGGCCTGGGAAGTGGAGGCAGGAGGATCTTGAGTTCAAAGCCAGCCTCAACAACTTGGTGAGGCCCTAAGCAACTCAATAAGACCCTGTCTATAAATAAAATACAAAAAGGAGGGGTGGGCGGCTGAGGATGTGGCTCAGTGGTTAAGTGCCTCTGGGTTCAATTCCTGGTATTAAATTTTTTTTTAATTTAAAATGTCATTAAGATATACAGAAATTTAAATGATTTGGCTCAAGAATAAAATATGCAAACACCACTTGTGAGAATAGTCATTATGCACTTACTTGACTGAGATCCAGAATTTGAAAGAACAAAGGGGAAGTCTGCATGTTCTGAATATACACTAATCATGTGCTTTGGCAAAGGGCAATTCCAGAAGGTCATTATGATCAGAAGTGACATCCAGGAGCATCTGTTGTTGTACCCTCCTGACTCCACCTAACTAACACGATAGGATCATGCACAATTCTTAGGTAGAGAGTGTCAATAGAGCTGTTTTTCATTTAGAAGTGTGCCTGAGTTTTAGTCAAGTGGGTGGTTTTTCCATTAAACCCTGGAATTCTAGTAATCACCCAAATTTCTCTGGGGAAACCAGTGATTTCTCTAGCATACATCACCAAATGGAAAACCCTGAGAGGGATCTCTAAAAACTTCGTACTCTCTGTACTTGTCCTCCCTGCATCCACTCAGATCATATTTTAGCAGGAGCATTGGTTCTTGTGATGCCTGTTTAGGCTGGAAAGCTGGTGGGGAGTCAGGTGGGAGAGAGGAAGCTGAAATTGCATTAATTTAGTAACAGGTGGGATACACAGAGAAGAGTCATTCTGAACACAGTCTTTAAAAGTGAACAGGAAAGAAAAACACAATGAAGAAACTAAAAAGTTAAAACTAAGATGGGCTGCTTTATACTCTTTCAATTTGTCTGTGTCTTTGATCATTGAGAGAGGTTTAGAGTATATACAGAAGCTGGTGCACATTCTACTGCCTAAATGAACTTTCGACACCCAAAGATTAGAATCTACTCTTATCATCTTGGGTGTCTGCCTGACATATTCAGGCACAGTGGTGTTGCCAATACAAAGAGGTCCTTGTGTTTGTCTAATTATCTTCTACTACTAATACAAGGCCAACCTGCCAGACCCTGGGTTTCCTGTAGCCTTGGATAGCATAATACCGGCTCTTAATTATTTCTAGTTTCAGGCAGAGATGGAAAGAAGAATAAATGAAACACACTGGTAATCAAGAATCTCAACCTCTTTACTACCCATCAGCAAATAAAGAAGCAAGAGGATTTTAATTTAATTTTCTTCGTTTTTCTTGCTCAGACTCTGTGTTTGCAACGTCACATTAAGCATTTAAATATGATTTACATGTTAAGGACCTGTAATTATAAAAGTACAAAAATATAAAATGACATTCACATTCAGACATGGGAGTGATCATGCAAAGGGAGTGATCACTGAAGATTCTAGGAAGGAATTAGAAATTGACCTGTGCCTTAGAGGCAAACTTTGACATGAAGCACTTGGAAGGATAAGGGCAACCCAAGGTGGGCAAAAAAACTTTTATATGGGACTGGAGAATTGATGGACTTATCAGGCATGGGATGGTGAAGATGGGCAAAGCATTTGGCATTGCCTTGAGGACCGTGTGGAATCATGGTAGAGTCTTGCATCTTGCATGCCGATTCTAGAGAATCATTGCAGCACAGAAGGAACTAGCCAGAGAATGGACTGAAAAGGTGAATAATTCCACAAACTTCAGAATTAACTCCTAAGCAACTTAAAAGTTCAAAGAATGTGGAAGATAAACTCAAATAGAACAATTAAATATACCCTTTTGGGGTAGGAAAAGGTTTCAAAGAATTTTATCTATGAAGAAGAAAATAATAAAAAGTGGTCTCTGGAAACAAAAGAAAAGAAGGCTAAACATTGACTATAATAACATGATTTGAATTGTTACCTGGGAAGTTTTAGTGGCCCCGTGTCTGAATCTTAAAAATGACCCATACTTTCTATCAAATACATCTGTGCCATGTTCAAAACCAATGGGAGCAGATTTCAAGTCATCACAACCTACAGCTCTTGAGGAGCAGCACACCCCCCTCACTCTGTGGGTTGGAGATTGAACCCATCTGTCCCCATGTGCCATCTCTCCTCTGGCCTCCTCTAGTAGGGCCCCAGCATGTGGGCTGCAGGCAGCTGGCCACAGTTATTCCCCAATACAGGCTGGAGGTAGGTGGGTGGGTAGGGGTGCAGTTATAAAGAGCTTCTGAGAACAATGGATGCCATGGAAATGCTTTGGGAACATCGAGTATGAAAAAGGAAGCCCCAAATTAAACAAAAGTAGAAAGAAATGAATCATGAGTGTAAATCAAAGGTAAATTGTTCACTCTCTCTCATATAGATATATACCTCTCCCGTCACACACATACCACACAAAGAGATATTTGCATTCGGCAATAAACAACAAAAGCAAACTGGAGAATAATATATGACAGTTCCATGTTTTTTTGTAGCTAAAAATGATAAACAACTGAGAGTTTCATGTAGTTTCAAGATATATATTTATCAGCATTTATAAGTATGTTTAATCTAAAACATATATATGTATATATATATGATTAAACATACTTATAAATATATATATATATATATATATATATATATATATATTTCCCTAATATAAATTTATATTTTATATTAGGAAAAATATAGGCTTATATATATAATTTAATGGTTATCTTCTGGTGGTGAAATTTTTTTGTCTTTGTGATTGTACTTTTTATTTTGGATTCAATAACTGCTTGGTAACTATGTAAATAATAGAAATAATTCTCAAAGAAAAAAATGACAACTTAGAGCACTATTAAAAGCCACTTTTTGATTCTTTAACTTTTAAATACAAAAAAGATTATAAGATTAAGTTTCAATTACCGATCATCGACTTTCCTTTACCCTGAAGTTAGCTGTCAGTATATAAGGTAGACCCTGTGAAAATTGTTATGATTTTCCCAAACCACAGCTCAGCTGCCGCGGACTCAAAATTGTAGCATTTCTCTGCCCGCAGGACACAAAAGGGGCCCTCCTGAGCCTATCTGTATACCCAAGGGCCCTAGGGAAGCAGAGACTAACTGAATTTGACCATGCGGAGCCCCAGATTTGTTGCCAGGAAGTGGCAATAATCACAAAAACACAAACCCCAATTAATCAGGAGCTCTTGGAGTGGGGCCCAGCCATGGGTATTTATTTTAAAAGCTCCCCAGGTGATTCTAAATGTGCAGCCAACATTCAGAACCATGGCCCTAATGGACTAATTTACTAAGGGGTCATTTAAATATGGCCTTTGGATAGAGGTAAAATGAAAGCAGAGAGGATTTGGTTGACCAAGGCCAAGATGTTGCATGGCCTTGAGCCTTGTGAGAAAATGATTATGCAAACAGAGTAACAGAACATTGAATGTGAATTGGGCAGTTCTTGCAAAGTTAGAGAGGTCAGTGGGTGGCCCTCCCTAGTGCCCATAAACCGATGTCAAATCAGACATCTCTAGTTAGGAAAATGCTCTGTGGTGGCAGCTTGCTGTCAAGGTAAAGTTATTTCACAAAATGCAGCAGAACCCAAATTTGATGCTGATGCCACGGGACTAAAGCTGTCTTGGGCCCCAGAGGCCTCTAGCCTTTTCCATAAGAGGATGCACACTAATACAAGAGACATGCTGGACTTCAGCACTAAGTATCAGGCTCTTGCATAATTTTTACTCTGATTTAGGGAATCATTTTGAATGCATTCTTTATTTTTTATTTGTTGTTTTCAGTTATAAATAACACTAGAGTGTATTTTAACATATCATACATACACGGAATGCAACCCACTCCAAACTTTATCCCATTCTTGTGGCCTATGTGTCTTTGGTTGATATCCTACAGATAGATGTACAGTAGGTGCAGACAGCAGAGCCCCTAGTGGCCTTCTGGTTTCTGCCTTTTTTTTTTTTTTTAATATATCAGGAAACTGAAGTTTTAACTTGCCTTGATCTTACAGTAAGGAGAGGCCAGGTGTAGACCCAAATTTAACTTTCTTCACTCAGGTGTGCCCAAACCTTGCTAGAATTTATGACTTGGAGTTTTGGCTTGTTCATAAGCAGTAGCACAAATAGGCATTTTTTCACTCTGAATATATGACGATCCTGATAATCAGCACCATGATATTCAGGTACTGAAATTATATTATTAGCTTCCATTTATTACAGTTATTAATGTCAAAATGTGTGCTGGCCGTATGCTGCATCCTTACTATCAACCCTCAAGGATTATTTTTATTCCCATTTATCTTCAGAGAACACTAGGGTCTCACAAGAAGAATGCAGATATTTCAAGATTTCAATTCAGTTCTGACCCCAAGAGTCTGCACTAACTGCACAGTACCATAGTGCCAGAGCTGGGTCAGAGGGAAAAGTGCCCCTCTCCTGCCCTGTGTGCCCTATGGCCTGATTTCTCTGTCTCTGGATATTATAGCCCCGTTCTCTCTTCTTCTTTCATAGCTATACCCAGTGAAACTCCATCACCCTGATTTTTTCATAGCCTAACTTTATTTTGATTTATTTTTCTGGGGAGCAGTTATATATCTAACCTGTTTCTAATGGAGTTTTATTTTGCTACCTGGCATAATCTCCATTTCCTGTGGTTCAGAAGGAAGAAGATACTGTTACGCTCAGCCAGAGTTCTAAACAGATGTTCTACACGTCTCCTTGTGTGGTTGTAGCAATACATCACTTTCAGACACCTCAGCCCTAGCCTGCCAGCATCACTGTGTCCATGCCAAGTGCTTTGAGATATCCTGCAATAAGCAAAATCTGAAGCTAGGTTAAACCCACCAAAGTCACTTCATTCTAATTCTTGAGTGTATTAGCATCTGGATGTCAGGAGGTGCCACCTGCTCTTGGGAAATTTCATGGTGTTGAATCGGTACAGTAAGGGGAATGCAAGGATTCAGTTTTTAAGAAGCCTGACTCTGTGAAACTCATACTGTCATATCACCATACACAAATTATTATCTTTCATAGGAGTTTTTTATTTTAAAGAAAATTCTGCCAGAAATCACCCTCAGCCATCTCAATTTCCTCTTCTATTAAAAAATTGGCTCATTTGCAAGTGTGTAGTTTACCTACAACTTGTAAAAGCTACTTCCATAACCTATCAGATGGCAAAATACACAAAAGATATATTTAAATCGCACTGCATTTGTATACTGAAAAGGCTTTCTATCAAAGTCAGTATTAAATGCAGGAATGGGTTAGGGTAAGAGAAATTCCATGGAGACCTCTGGATATAGCAGTTTATCTGCCTGGGAGGGGATATGGTGCAGTCAGTCAGATAATATTTATGAAGTTCTCAAATGTGTAGTGTGCTAGATTTGATTCAGTTAAAAACATAATCCAAAATGACAGTGTCACTCCTGGTGGCTCACCTTCAGGCAGATAGAGAAGGGGACTACAAAAGGTGACCTTTCAAGGCCATTTCCCGTTGTGTGATTCTGTGAGGAATAACAACAGCCTAGGTCCCTTTGTCTAAGAGTATCCCACATAAACTCTAGGAAGGAAATGATGATGGGGGGAGAACCATGAGATCTTCCAGAATCTTGGCATGGCATTGAAGGAGAGTCCTTTCTGGTTTCTGCATTGTGGTGGAGCTGTGTTGGTCTGAGATTGGACCAGAGGCAGGAAAAACGGAGAGAGAGCAACTCTGTTATAAAACAAAAAAGCCACAGCACCAAGTCTCAAGGTGACCTGCATGGATTCTATTATTTGGTGAAGGGCTAGGAAAGAGGATGGAGGGCCTTGCAGGGGGCTGATAAAGTTCCCTTAGTTGAGTTCTGACTACTGAGGTCCTGCTGATTGTCCTTTCTCTTTATCCACCTTGCCTGATGGGCGCACTGCTGAATATCATTATAAAATGATAACTTTTCCAGTTAGGGAGGTGGTACACATTTTAACAGCTAAAGAAGAAATGAAACAAACACACAGTGATTTCTTAAAGACAAAACTCTAACATGCTCACAATACCCACACCCACAACCCACAAACCTCCACACACAGATAAACAGAATTTGGAATTTTCTGTCCAGCCCATGATTACTGCAAACCAAGGCAGGATCACTTTAAATATCTATCCACTGGTTCATTTTTCTATCATCAAATATAGTAAAATGGCATCTCTTACCTGAACAGGCTTCTCACTGCATATAAAAAAGAACAGGCAGCAAGTTCACTGCTCCTACCAAACTGATAACAACTAGGAAAGGCAACAGAGAAAAATGCTAGCAAACTGGAGAGAAAATAAATTTTTAAAAATCAAATGATCATCTTGGAAAAATATTTCAAAAGAGGCAAATAAAAAAAAATAGAATGAAAAAGAAAAAACACGGACAACGTAATCCGTACTGTCTGCAGAAATGGAGAAAATGTATCATTTATAGAGGTGGATATAAAGTGATACAGAAAATATATCTGCTCCATGTAAATTTATTAAGTGCAACTTTCTTTTTCTCTCTCTCTTTTAGATAAAAAACCTCTTCATGAAATAAAACCCGAAAGTAAGTTATTTTTCCTCTTGTGAATATAATTTATTCTCATATTTGCTGCCTTACTGTTGTATTTGTATAGGAACCAAGCAGAATTGAAGTCCCCATGAAAGATCCAGGGCTTTGGAGGCTTCCTCTCATTGAGTTTGGAGTTGCATATTAGAGGTTTAAATCAAAAAGAAATATGCACACCCTTTCCCTCCCTCTGAGCACAAGTAAATCTCTCTTCTTGATTCTTTCTGCCTGTAAGTCCATTGCTCTGCAAATGTCATCTAGGATTCTTATTTCTGGAGAGATTTATAGCATTAAAATTAATAAATATTTTTCATTCTACACTTTCATGAGAGCAGCCTTTTAGGCAAAAGCCTGTCTCTAAGCCATTCCACTGAGGAGGAGAGGAGGTGGAGGAAGCAAACCCAGAATCTTACCTGCGAAGGCATCCATGACAACTGGGTAGATGAGGAGCCAGATTTCCACAGTGAAATAATTATGAACTCAGAATGTTGGTGTTGGTGCTGGCATGCTCCCTAGATGCAGACATGCTTCCTGAAAGAGGCCTTTGCATTATTTCCATTTTATGCATCCCGTAGCTATGGAGAAAGGAATGTGGCTTAAATGCTTGGCAGCTTGCCATTTGACCCTGTGGTTCTCAACCTTAACTGTACTTTGGAATCTCCCAGAGGGCTTTTTAAAATCCTAATTCCAAAACTGTACCAGTGAAGTCAGTATTTGCGGTGGGAGGGTGTTAAAACCCAGGAGACCCCATTTTTTCAAACTTCCTCAAGTGATTCCAATGTGCAACTCAGGCTAAGAACCACTATCTAAGAAAAGCAATTCTAAAAAAAAAAAAAAAAAAAAAAAAAAAACCAGATCAGAGATCAAATGCATCCAGATCTTGGGGTATGGTGGGAACTTATTAAATAGCCCCACCTTAGAATAGAACAAGTGAATTAGAATCTCTGGTGGGGGTTTCCTGTTGAGTATCTCCATGTTAACATCCTTCTGGTCATCGTCATGCACTCAGAAATAGGTAAAGCATCCCAAGAAACCTCAAGATAAAAGGCATCAGCAGTTCAGCTCTTTTCAATAGAAGAGTAGACAGCTACCCAGTTGGTTTGGTTTGTAAAGCTTGTGAAAAATGTCCTGGCCCACTTTCCTTCATTTTAGTATAAAATGAATGACTTTTGATCTTTTAAATCCTAGGGCATTCAAAAAGCTTGGGAGAGTTAATAGTTTTTATTAGCTGACTTCTTTGAAAGACTTAAGACCCTATGAGGATAGACAGAAATAGGTACCTTGTGGCAGGCCATCAGGAAAGATGAGAGAAAGATCCAGAAAAGCCATTCCATTCATACTTCCTTATATTGCTTTAGGCAAGCCAGAGATATAAAGATGTTGTTACTTGCAGAGTCAGAAAACTTTGTAAAATAGCAAAATAAACTTTCTTAACTTTTTTCTCTGCAGCCATATGCTCATACAGGAATCACTGGTACTTAGGTTATCTGCACTCTGACATCATGCATAGTGGCTTTTGAATGCATAGAAAGATGGAGTTTGGGGAACCTGGCTATGTATGTGTGGGCTTGTATGTAGGTATGTGTGCATGATGAGGAAGGGAAAAAGACATGGGCCACTGAATATTTGGCCTGTGCTGTGTCAAGGTCCTCAGGGTGACAGCTGGAGGGAAAGGACTCTTACCTTCCTCTTTGTTCTATGTGCATGCCATCTGCAGGTTTGGGTGCATACCACAGGCAAGATTGTGACTGTCCATGTGGTGGCCGAGATGAAAGTTACTTAGAAATGCATGTGTGTGTTTTTAAAATTAATTTCATGCTCAGTTTGTGAGTACTGTGGCATTCAAATTTGGTTACATCTGTACTTCCAGTCATAAACCCCACAGAAGCTATTTCTAGTCCTTAGGGAGTCCTGAATTAGTTTTTGAGTACCTGAGTACCATGCTTAATTGCTGGATACTGCAATGGAATTGCTTAAATGGTTTTAGTTTGTGATTTCCCTAAAAATAAAACTTTAACAGAATCAATGTGATTGCAAAAGGCTCCCAGAGGGATCCAATCGGGGTTCTGTAAGCGGCATGGTTAGAAGTGCATTATACAGATTCAGGCTGCATCGTTCAGCGAAAGTGGGGCTTAGTTTAAGACTACATGAATCATCACTGATGCAAAATCAAAGTCAATTATGAAGATAATTGAGAAACAACCTGTTCCTATATATAGCTGTACACATGATCCTCCACAAGGCCTGGTGGGTAGAAAACATCGCTTGGAACTTCGCACACAGTCCTCCGTGAGCAGGCGGGCAGAGGAGCCAGCTTTGAGTTGCGGGGAGGTGTAAAAAGAAAGTGAAGTCTTAAGATATCTGTTGGCAAATCATAATGACAAACTGGGGAAAATATGTGCACTGCATAGCTCATGAAAGCACTTATTGTAAATGAGATAATTTAATCAATTACGTTTCCTAATGTACTAAACCGAATGTTTCATTTTCTGCTTCTGCACATCTTAAATTATCTTCAGGTGCTTTATGAGATTTAATCATAGTTAATAGAAACTTCATTACCATCAAATGTGCTTTCAATAAATGTTGTGTAACAATGTCAGTTTGTGCAGTAAAATATAGTAGGTTCTGAATGGCAAACGCGCACCCCCAGAGTCAGACTGAAAAATGGTTTCACTCAGACAATGAGACTCCTTGGAGGCTAGAAGAATGTGGTTTTCTGAAAATCTGTGAGCTCCTGAGGAGTCTGGTTCGTAAGTTCACCTGCAGGGTGAACTATATCTCCTCACTGCACCTCCTTTCTTCAGAGCTAACGGAGATGAATGCTAAAGCGGAATCCAACTAGTTAACTTCTAGAGTCAGCTACCTCCAGAACGTCTTCAGCTGGATATCTCACAATAACCCTAATCTCAACCTCCAAATTGAATGTATTCTTCTCTGAAACCTGTCCCTCCTCCATCCCACTTCCCTTCTTCTCTCTTGCCATGAACTCAGTAGTCTGGGTGGGAAATCTGGACAGCTTCCTAGTCCCATCTGTCTTCATTTCTCTTCTGTTGCTCAATATCCAAAAAGCAATCACCAATATCTCAATACTACCCAAACAGATTTCAGGTTCATCCACTGCTCTCCATTTCTATTCTACTCAAATCCTTCTCTGCATTCATTCAGCAGTTTTAATTGAGTGCTTACTGGGTGCTAGGAGATGGTCTAGGGAATGGAGAATCAGCACTGACCACAACACCTACAGTTTCAGCTTTCAGGAAGCTCACAGTTTTAGAGAAGGAAGGTAGATAAATAAGTAAGGCAGCAAATACACAGTGCTAAGTGTTGTGGAGATGGTGTGAAGAGTTAGAAAGAGAAATGAAGTAGGGTGAGGGGCTTAGGCAGCATTGGCGGGAGGGTTGATTTTTGGTGTGAGTTGTTCATAGAAGATCTATGTAATAAAATTAAACTTGAGAAGAGACCTGGGGAAAAATGCAAGGAAACAAACATGCTGGATATCTGGGGGACAAGATATGGGGCAAAACAAACAGCAGGATGCGAAGGCAGTGTGAGGTGGGAGCTCACTTGAAGTCTCTGAGGGACAACAAGGAGGAAGAATAGTAACAGCTGAAGTCCAAGAATAGGGTTGGGGGAAGACTCCATGTGTGTTTTAGTCCATCATAAGGACCTTGAGTTTTACTCTAAGGGAGATAGGAAGCCATCAAGGGTTTTTATTCAGAGTGATGTTACCTAATATTTTCAAGGATAAACACTATCTGCTACATTGAGGGTAACCCTAAAGGGAACCAAAGAAGAAGCAAGGAAATCTATTAAAATGATCTGGTATAGGCTATGAGGATGATCCAGGTTCAAGATGATTGTGGCTTTAGGCCAGAGAGGTAGAAATAAGAATTAGAAAAAGGTGTCCTATTCTGAAGACACACAAAAAAGGATTTGCTGATGAATTGGGCCTCATGTAGGAGAGAAAGAAGAATGTTGTGGGTAAACCCCAAATTTGGGCCACACAACAGATGGAGTTGCCATTATTGATGTGGGGACAACCTGGTTTAGCAAATCTGGAGGCAGAATCAAGAGCTCAGCTTCAGATGCCTATTAAAGCATCTGAACGGAGAGATTGAATATGCAGTTGAATATATGAGTCTGGAGGGCAGAGGACTGTCCTGGTTGGTGACATAAATCCAGGGCCTGTCAGTGTCCAGATGATACTTAAAACCATTCATTTAGATGAGATCACTAGTGGATACCAAATGTGAATAAAATACAAAGATCTAAGGACTGAGCCCTGAATGACAATAACACTTAAATATAGAGAAGGTCAAAAGTCACTGCAGAGGAGAAAGGAAAGTAACAGCAGCAGCCATAGTGGTAATAGACAACCAAAATGAAAAGAAAATGTCCTAGAAGAAGAGTTTTCAAAGTCAGGCCAGATTCCTAACCAGGATTTCTACAGTTGCCTCCTTGTATCCAGGCTTGCCCTATATCAATTTTTTATGAGCCTCTCAAAACATTAATTCTTATCACCTTCCTGTTTAAAACCCTTCAGTAGCTCACCTTTGTTCTTACGATGAAGTCCAAAGAAATTATGCACGATCTGTGCCCAGCTTCCTTCTCCTAATCCTTTCAGCTTCTCTTTTTTTAATTTTTTATTTTTAAAATTTACTTCTTACATACATGACAATAGTGGAATGCATTACATTCATAATTATCCATTCACAGCACAATTTTTTGTAACTCTCTATATTAAGTATGTTCACGCCAAATTATGCCATTATACATGAGCTCTCTTATTTTTTTGCATTACAATTCTTAATACACCTTTATACCACAATTTATCATATTTCCATTTGTATATATGGTATATTAACACCCAATTCACATCTTCATACATGCATTTTGTATAATGATGAGGGTCTCCTTCCACCATTCTTGCTATTCCCCTTCTCCCTACCTTTCTCATTGGCTAGATTTCTTCCTTGCTCTCTTAATTACTATACTCTTGAGGCAAACAGTGTTTCTCAGTTCTCTGAAATACTCCTTGTGCATTTTGGCATCTCAGCATCATATATGTTCTACTTAATATTTCTGCCTAAAAACTCTTTCCCTAAAGCTAACCCTTAATCTTAATTTATTCTTCCTTCAGTTTTCTGAAAGGCCTTCAATCCCCTGCCACTCAAGTCTGGTTTAGCTGCCCCTTTAACTTACCCAAGTTAAAACTATTTCCATCTTTCTATACTCTTATTTTATTGCCCTTATACTGGTCTAGGATCCCCATTAACAGATGGTCATCTCATATTCACTATAGTCTTGTTTACCATCTGACTGCTGCAGTTACCACAGATCTACATCATAGTAGATGTTCAACAAATATTTGCTGAGTTATTGACCTAAGTCTTCCTATTAAGTACTAACTGGACTTTGTCTTGTTAAGGTGAACAATCAAGAATTTCTCCTCCATATTATCAATTTTATTGTACAAATAGTCCTGTACAAATAGCTGTGGCTCAGTGAAATGCAAAAAGAGAAATAAATATATAAAATAAGTGTGTCCTCCCCTTCAAAAGCAATACAATGTAGAGTATTGGGGATTTGAGAAAAGAGGTGAGGGAACAATCTTGAACAGTCCTTTACTCCATACTAGGCACTAATATGCATCAAGAAATCATTTTCATCAAATAGCCTGAAAGCACACCTAGAGTCTGAAGACTAGATATGTATGTTCTTCTCTTCACTGAAAAAAAAAATCCATCCTGCATCTTTTCCCAAAGGACATGGGCTTCACATATAGTAGAATGATGTTGACCTCTGTGTTTTATGATCTCCACCAGCTGGGGAACTGCTCTGCAGATGTGGGTTCACACTTGCAAAGTGCACATTCTCTTTCAGGTTGTGTAAACCTGTGTGACAGGGACCTTCAACCCACAGAACTGTCTTTGGCCCATTCCTGCAAATTCTCAGCACACTTCTAGGTGCTTCTAAGCTCACTGGCATTGACGGAGATCTTCTAACCACACTCTAAAATACTTTTCCCCTTATTTTGTCCATCATTTTTCTTCATCTCCTGCTGATTATTTTCAATTACATAAGTATAGCACTTTCCACAAATCGCATGATTTGCCTTGTCCTTCAGAATCATTTCTCCCGTGAATCAATTCAGCCCACATGTACAGGCCACATTTGTGATTTTCTTACCATTTTCAATTTTTTATTATCGAATTTTTAGCCCATCATAAGTGTGTGCCTTCCCTTACTACCATTTTCAATGATTTAACTGACTCTACCGTTGATGGACATAATGGGGTTTTGTCCATTAAATACCCCAAAACTAAGTATCCAAATAACCCAGGGTACTTATTTTGCATATGAACTCACAAGCCCCTCTCTCAAATGCATAGTAATTCAGAATTTATACACAGAACTTACAGCTTCTATTTTCAGAATAGGAAATTAAGGAAAGTGAAGTAATTTTCTCAAAGGCCAGAGTTCAAAACCTGTTCTTTTTGACTCTATCCCTATTTTAACTTTTCTCCCTATGTGATGGGCAAAAAAAAAAAAAATTCTGTTGCAATTTAAAGATAGAATTGCCAGATAAAATATAAGACCCTTGATTAAGTTTGAATTTCAGGAAAAACACTGAATAAATAAATTTTAGTTAAAATGTTCCAAATATTGCATGGGAAATACTTACGCTAAAATTATTCACTTTTTTGATCTCAACATTTGCATTAAACTGCATGTCTTATGTTTTGATCTGCTAAATTTGTCAACCCTATAAGAGGAAGACTAAAATGTGTCTGAATGTACCATTATCAGGAAATATTTTATAAAACAGACAATCTTTAGTGCCAGCCTTGGAAGGTGATTAGAATTGAAGCAGGTGTTGAAAGAGAGAGCCTTTCTGTAAAAGTCAGAGCAAATGTAAGTAGATAAAAGTCTATAGATTTGACCAGAGAGTAGATAAGAAATGGAAAAAGGACATGAAATCCAGGGTAGGGAAAACATAAAGTGTCTTGAGAGGTAAGATAAAACACCCACCTGGGAATGGACTCAAGTCATTGGGAGGTATCTGGATGGCAGTACCAGAATAGTGTTTTAAATTTACATGGGAAATGGTTCAGAATTCTCAACAACTGGGAGTGTGTGTGCTAGGCAGAGGAGACTGTGTGATGTGGAATTGGTGAGTTTGTCTTATTGAAATCGAGATGTGGGGAGCACTGGACATAGAATCAGTGAGGCATGTCAGTGATTTCGGGAGCAAGTCAACTGCAACAAACAAAGATGAGTCTTTGATCTCCAGCCTGGTCACTGGTGGCGTCAATATCAGAAGAAAGATAATTCAGCAGGAGAAAATATTTAAGGAGGTAAAAGTGGCCAATCTGCAAATCTACCAATTTGAGAGATTAGCCCATGATGGAGGTGGTTTTATCTAGCTAACAGGAAGGAAATATGGCACCAGGTCTTCAGAGAAGATGATAAGAGATGTTACTTTGAGACTGGGCCAGATCCAGGGAGTAGTTGGCATCCAATTAGGTGAGACAAGAGAGAACGGAAAGGGCCAAGAACTGAACTTTAAAGCCTGTATTTCGAATTAGGAGAATGAAGGGTAGTTACCGAACAATAAGTAACCAGCAGATAAGAGAACCAGGAGAATCAAATTGAAGGAACCTTTTTTTTTCTAAAAGGAAGATTGGCTATTCTTGTCTATTGCCTCAGAGCAGTGCTAAAGAATGTGGCATCTATACACAATGGAGTACTATGCAGCAATAAAAAATGACAAAATCATGGAATTTGCAGGGAAATGGATGGCACTAGAGCAGATTATGCTTAGTGAAGCTAGCCAATCCCTAAAAAACAAATACCAAATGTCTTCTTTGATATAATGAGAGCAACTATGAACAGAGCAGGGAGGAAGAGCAGGAAGAAAAGATTAACATTAAACAGAGACATGAGATGGGAGGGAAAGGGAGAGAAAAGGGAAATTGCATGGAAATGAAGGGAGACCCTCATTGCTATACAAAATTACATATAAGAGGTTGTGAGGGGAATGGGAAAATAAACAAGGAGAGAAATGAATTACAGTAGATGGGGTAGAGAGAGAAGATGGGAGGGGAGGGGAGGGGAGGGGGGATAGTAGGGGATAGGAAAGGTAGCAGAATACAACAATTACTAATAGGGCATTATGTAAAATTGTGGATGTGTAACCGACGTGATTCTGCAATCTGCATTTGGGGTAAAATTGGGGGTTCATAACCCACTTCAATCTAATGTATGAAATATGATATGTCAAGAGCTTTGTAATGTTGTGAACAACCAATAAAAAAAGAATAAGACAAAGAACATTACTGTTGATGCAGTTGCAAATGACCTTCAAGAGGGAATAGGATTTGAGCAGAGAGACTTTAAAGGGTAAAAGGAATCACATGATAAGGGAAAGGGGCCTAGTTAAATAAATTATCATACAGCTTAGCTCTGCACTAGGCAAATATAATATAGAATGAAGTAGGCATGGGTGGAATGATCATATATATATATATACATATATACACACATATACCTATATATTTTAAAAAAGGAAATTACACTAAAGAAAGTATAATATGGAGCTCTTAGGGTAAAGAAAAAAAAGGAAGGTTAATGGAGGATATTGGCATGTTTTTCCTAAAAGGAGTCACAAGATGATAATCAGGTGATTATTCCTGGAGAAGTGGTAACTGGAGGAAAATGTTTTTCTTTGCATAGACTCACTTTTTTATACTCCCTAAAACATTTTTCTAATCTTGTACAAGTGTTATTTTTATTTATTTATTTTTATTTTAACACTGGCAATAGTTAAATCGTTGGAGAGATCATGGAGCATGAACTGAGATATTTAGTGTTTAAAAATGCTTAAAAATCTTTTAAACAGAGCTAAAAACTCAGTGGATGTAATGAAAGAAGGCTGCATCTTGGAGAAGTGCATCAGAGAGTAGGTTGAGGGAAGGATCTCGGGGAGAGGTAATTAGAGAAACTCGACTACATCTGCAGGCAGAGGGCAAGGCTCGGTTGTGGAGGAAAATCTTGAAGATGCAAGACCAAAAGAATAATAAATGAGGCCATGTCCCTGTGGAGGTAGGGAAGGGATGGATCAGAGCAGGCCTGACACAGAGCAAGGCAACTCTTCAGGGAATAGAGGAAAGGAAAAGAAAGATGTGCAATGGAACAGAGGAATTTTGAGTTGTAAGGAGTGAGCTCACAGAGGATGGCTTCATCTTTCCAACAAGAAAGAGGGCAGGAGAGAAGTAGAGGTCTTAAAGAAGGGGGAAAGAACGGTGGGGGTGAGTCCAGGGTAACCATTGTGGTGAAAAATGTCATTTGGCCAGAGAATGTGAATTAAATAATGATCGAGCCACAGGGCAGGCTCACGTGAGATTGTGTGGTGCCTGGTTTTTAAATGACACCAACCAGTGTCGTTGGTGACTTCCTCCAGCAAGACAGGTTAACCCAGGTGCAGGTGTGGAAAGAGCAAAGAGGAGATGCTGGGAAGGAACACAGCAGGTTAAGCAGTTTGGGACTAAAGGTGGATATGAGTTCAGACTCTGACTTTGCTATTTTCTAATTATCATCATCTATAAAATAGGAAAAGCAATGCCTGCCTCATAGATTGCCATGAGCATGAGTCTGAGATCACATCTGCAGTTCTCAGAGAACCCAGCATCAGGGTAATCATGTGACCAGGTTGTTCTTGTTGGGAGGTCCTCAGGCAGTGTGATCCCGGAGACAGAAGTCACAGCTGGGTAGGGGTGGTCTAGAGTATCTGTTCTGGAGACAGACTGCTTGGGACTGATTCCCAGCACTGGCGCTTAACAGCCACTGGGCTTAGGGCAAGGCAAGTCATTCTGTCGCCTCAGTTTACACACCCAAATGAGGACATTCTTACAAGATTGTTGGATAGAGTAAATGAAATTAGTATCTAAATGAAATTAGTATCTATAAAATCAAACAATGCCCGGCAGATAGTAAGTGCTATTTAAGGCACGGCTGCTGTCACCATTCATTAAAATAAAACAACTACAATAACAATAGCGACTTTTCCAGAGATGGGAAATTGGGAAGGCAGAAATGTTGATTGGTGAAGGGGGTGGTAAGATTCCAAAGATTGCAAATATAAATGAAAATTGCTTATCAAGGCTGATTATTTAAAATGTTTTTTTTCCTCTGATGACTTAAATAAAAACTTATTCCTTCTTGACAAGAGCTTCAAAAAATACCTTCTATTATACATCAGCATACAATTAAATATTCTGGTAGGTCTCTTTGTATCAACATCCCTGACTGGGTGGACTGTGTTTCCGGGGATGGCCCTTACCATGGGATTCCACCTCAACAGCTCAGCTATTCTGTTTTGCATTTGTTTTGCCTCTAAAATCTGGAACAAGACAGGGATGCCCTCTATCAGCAATTCTATTCAATTTAGTTCTTGAAATACTAGCCAGAGCAGTTAGACAGACAAAAGAAACTAAAGGCATAAAAATAGGAAAAGAAGAATTTAAATTATCGCTATTTGTGGATGACATGATAATATATTTAACAGACCCAAAAGAGTCTACAAAGAAACTGCTAGAGTTAATAAATGAATTCAGCAAAGTGGCAGGATATAAAATCAACACGCATAAATCAAAGGCATTCCTGTACATCAGCAACAAAACTTCTAAAATGGAAATGAGAAAAACCACTCCATTCACAATATCCTCAAAGAAAATAAGATAACTTGGGAATCAACCTAACAAAAGAGGTGAAAGATTTATACAATGAAAACTACAGAACACTAATGAGAGAGATAGAAGAAGATCTTAGAAGATGGAAAAATGTACCCTGCTCATGGATAGGTAGAACTAACATCATCAAAATGGTGATATTACCCAAAGTTCTCTACAGGTTTAATACGATGCCAATCAAAATCCCAACGGCATTTCTTGTAGAAATAGATAAAGCAATCATGAAATTCATATGGAAAAACAAAAGACCCAGAATAGCAAAAGCAATTCTAAGCAGGAAGTGTGAATCTGGAGGTATATCGATACCAGAGTTCAAACTGTACTACAAAGCAATAGTAACAAAAACAGCGTGGTACTGGTACCAAAACAGGCAGGTGGACCAGTGGTACAGAAGAGAGGACACAGAAACCAATCCACAAAAGTACAACTTTCTTATATTTGATAAAGGGGCTAAAAGCATGCAATGGAGGAAGGATAGCATCTTCACCAAATGGTGCTGGGGAAATTGGAAATCCATATGCAAGAAAATGAAACTGAATCCCTTTCTCTCACCATGCACAAAAGTTAACTCAAAATGGATCAAGGACCTAGATATCAAATCAGAGACACTGCGTCTGATAGAAGAAAAAGTTGGCTACAATCTACATACTGTGGGGTCGGGCTCCAAATTCCTTAATAGGACACCCATAGCCCAAGAGTTAATAACTAGAATCAACAAATGGGACTTAACTAAAAAGTTTTTTCCCAGCAAGAGAAACAATAAGAGAGGTAAATAGAGAGCCTACATCCTGGGAACAAATTTTTACCCCTCACACTTCAGATAGAGCCCTAATATCCAGAATATACAAAGAACTCAAAAAATTAAACAATAAGATAACAAATAACCCAATCAACAAATGGGCCAAGGACCTGAACAGACACTTCACAGAGGAGGTCATACAATCAATCAACAAGTACATGAAAAAATGCTCACCATCTCTAGCAGTTAGAGAAATGCAAATCAAAACCACCCTAAGATACCATCTCACTCCAGTAAGATTGGCAGCCATTCTGAAGTCAAACAACAATAAGTGTTGGCGAGGATGTGGGGAAAAGGGTACACTTGTACACTGCTGGTGGGACTTCAAATTGGTGGGGCCAATTTGGAAGCAGTATGGAGATTCCTGGGAAAGCTGGGAATGGATCCACCATTTGACCCAGCTATCGTCCTTCTCGAACTATTCCCTGAGGATCTTTTTTTTTTTATAGGAAAGGCAGCAGAATACAACAGTCATTAATATGGCATTATGTAAAAATTGTGAATGTGTAACTGATGTGATTCTGCAATTTGTATTTGGGGTAAAAATGGGAGTTCATAACTCACTTGAATCAAATGTATGAAAGATGATATGTCATGAGCTTTGTAATGTTTTGAACAACCAATAAAAAAAAGAAAAAGAAGAAAAAAATAAATAAAATCAAGAATCAATAAATGGGATGAATTCAAACTAAAAAGTTTCTTCTCAGCAATAGAAACAATTTGTGAAGTGAACAGAGAGCCTACATCCTGGGAGCAAATTTTTACCCTTCACACATCAGAGCACTAATCTCTCGGGTATGTAAAGAACTCAAAAAGCTACACTCCAGGGCTGGGGATGTACCTCAAGTTGTAGTGTGCTCACCTAGAATGCGTGAGGCACTGGGTTCGATTCTCAGCACCACATAATAAACAAAATAAAGATATTGTGTCCACTTAAAAAAAACTGAAAAAATATTTTTAAAAAAGCTAAACTCCAAAAAAACCCAAATAACCCAATCCAAAAATGGGCCAAAGACCTGAACAGACACTTCTCAGAAGAGGATATATAATCAATCAACAAATATATGAAAAAAATATTCATCATCTCTAGCAACTGGAGAAATGCAAATCAAAACTACTCTAAGATTTCATCTCACTCCAGTCATAATGTCAGCTATTATGAATACAAACAACAACAAGTGTTAGTGAGGATGTGGGGGAAAAGGTACACTCATACAGTACTGGTGACACTGCAAATTGGTGTGGCCAATATGGAAAGCGGTATGGAGATTCCTTGGAAAATTGGGAATGGAACTACCATTTGACCCAGCTATCTCTCTCCTCGGTCTATACCCAAAGGACTAAAAAACAGCACACTACAGGGACAAAAGAGCCCAATTCACAATAGCTAAATTGTGAAACCATCATAGATGCCCTTCAGTAGATGAATGGATAAAAAAATGTGGCATATATACACAATGGAATATTACTCAGCAATAAAAGAGAATAAAATCATGGTATTTACAGGTAAATGGATGGAGTAGGAGAATATAATGCTAAGTGAATTTAGCCAATCCCAAGAAAACAAATGCTGAATGTTTTCTCTGATATAAGGAGGATAATTCATAGGGTAGGGAAGGGGAGCATGGGAGGAATAGATGAACTCTAGATAGGGCAGAGGGATTAGAGGAGAAAGGAGGGGGCTTGGGTTTAGAAATGCTTGTGGCATGTGATGGATATCATTATCCAAAGTACGTGTATAAAGACATGAATTGGTGTGAATAAACTTTGTATACCAACCAGAGATATGAAAAATTTGTACTCCATATGTATAATATGACTTATAATGCATGCTGCTGTCATATTAAAATAAAAAGTTAATAAAAAGGGAAGATTACAGTAAGGAAGTAGCACTATGAAGTATATTACATTAATGTTTCAAATCAATCCTACAACTTTCCTCATTGAGTTCACTATTATTTTAATCTATTCTGGTGTTAGCAGTAAAACTATGACTAAATACTCATCTTTGTACTTTGAGGACTAGATCAAGAAGAATAATCTATTAAGTAGACAGACATGTGTAGTGATTATTCATTTGTTGTCATCTGTCTGTTAATGTGACAATTTTTCAGTGGCACTATTTCACTAGCAACCTATTTCTGGCAAGGGTATTTTATGTGCCTTTCACATATGATCCTCCACTAATAAACCATTAATTTCACCTCCCTTTACTCTATTTCTCACATATGCAAAGTCAACTGTGAATATGGGAAAATCTACAGAAAACTATCTTTAAATATGGTGACCCATTGGTTTACTTTCAAAACAGCTTCTACATTCTTAATTGCTTGTTAAAAAAGTCCCAGAAGCAGCACTAGAGAGTAACAATCCAAAAATTAAATTCTATCACAGGGAAATTATTGTCCCAGTCAGTCAAATATCCATCGGTAAACTGAGTCAGATATCAGCTAACTTCAATAATAGAAATTATGCTCTTCTGATTTCCAGAAATAGGGGGTGAATCATGATATATATGTAGCAATGTCTACATAGGAAGTATATGGAATTCTTTCCTTTACAAGAATTTACATACTGTATTAGAATTGAATTAGGAATGGATGCTTAATCTAAAAATATGAAACAGAAAAAAAGAAAGAAAAAAATTTCAAGAAGTGATAGACTATTTCCATAAGGAGATAGAGATCCTGAAGAAAAATGAGTCAGAAATCTTCATAATGAAGGAATCGATCAAACAAATTAAAAACTCAATGGAAAGCATCACCAACATACTAGACCACTTGAGAGATGGAGATTCAGGCAATGAAGGCCTTGTCCCTCTCTTGAAATGTGCTCACTTCTGAGTCTCAGGACTTCATTTCATGGTAATTGGGTCTCCCTGTGTCTCCAGAGGCTTGGAGGGTAATGCTTCACCCTGGCTAGGGGCAACACTTTCCTCTTCACCCAGCCCATCTGTCTCTCTGTGACCCTCCTCCTGCTCCTCACCCACCATGATTCCTCTGGCTGCACCTGGACCCTCTCCTCTATTTTCCTTAGTCCAGGGAAAGGGAGGCAACTGGGTATCATACATTCTACAGCTTGGAATACCTGTTCAGGACTGGACCTCCATGAATGGGATCCTTGTGAATCTGGTATTGTTGAAGAAGCAGACTGGATGAGCCAATTCAGGTGCCAGTGCCAAGAGACAGATGGGTCATAACTCAAAAGGGAAAAAAGTGGGAGAAGAGGTTGAAAAATTACCCTCTCCCTACCAGCATGTGCATATGTCCATGAGAGATGACACTCTGCTTGGTAAAACTGGAGAGTATGTACAGGAAGAAAGCTAAGGAAATTACAATAGAATGGCTATTTTGGATTTGGGACACTGGTGCTGAAGATATACTCATATTAGAGTAAAATGAGGAAGAGCACATTAGTTACCACCTACTCTACATTACAACAATGTATATATGTAGCTGTAAATGAGGAAAATGAGGACACTGCCATCTCTTTATTGTCCTGGCTGATAGCGTCCTGAAATTATGATTGGCACAATATGTTGAAGTCACCCATGGCACCTGTGATGGAAGTCCATGGAAGAACTCCAAGACACTCTGAGGAAGTTAGGGTGCAGCAGGCCCTTCATGCAGCAATCTGTACTGTTCCTGATAATGAAGCATTCACAGAAGAACTGAAGGAACATTCTTCTAGCATCTATGAGGCAGTGTCATGGAAGCGTGGGGTCATTCCTGATGTGTTGATTGGCATTTGATGTTTCTCAAGCCACACAGGTTGTGGCTGTATGGGATAAACCAAAAAGATGAGGAAGTGAGGTTACAGAGAATATATCTTAGAAGCGAGGAGAACTAAAGGGGAATGAAAATACAAGAGGTCCAATGAGGAAAAGCAAGGACGATATGCCTTCATGTTGGAGGGCAATGAAGGTCTTTGTTCTTTCACAAGGATATTTGCCTAGTCTACTCTATGTTATGGGATGATGTTGCCACCTCTGTGCTGGACATAACCTGAATAAGTTCCAACGTTTTATTATTATATTGATGATGTGGCTTTAATATCTGTATCTTTACTCCACCTAGAGACTGCAGCTCAAAGAGTGTTGGCAAGACAGATGATGGGGTGTAAACTCCTCCAAGTTGCAAAGACCTCGGGTGGCTCTCATGTGTTCAGGGGTTATTAGGTTGTATCCTGCTGTTGCACATAAAAAGCAAATTTTCCCAATTCCCAGACACAGACCTTTCTGGATGTTGAGATGTTTTCATCTCTGTACTCCATAATTTAGGATTAATGTTAAAGACTTTGTATGTTTCAGTAAAAGCTTGGCCTGGTGGGACTGGGAAATGGAACATCTCAAGTACTTTTCTAAACAAAAATCATTGTAGAGGAATTACAAGCCTTGTGTATATTAGCCCAAGCACACCCCTATAAATATATTTTCCTGCCCTGATTGTTTGAATAGGTCATTAGGAAATATCAAGGCAATAAATGAGTTCAACTTTGGCCTTGGTGACATCCTTGGAAGAGGCAAAGATAATGAAAGACATTTGGGATCAACCACTACAGACTGTGCTTTCCTGTGGGAAGAGCAACAAAGGACTTTGTTTTCCACATGGCATTTACATAGCTTGATAATAGGTTATGGGATGGTTGTGGCAGCTCTGATCTTGTGGACAAGATCACAGGAGATGCCAGAGGGGACCAATTGAGTCTATTGGCCATGGGAATGGCAAAAGGGCCACAATGATATGGGTTGCTAGTCCATAGGCAAAGGGACTAGACCAAAACATACAAATAGGGGGAAAAAACCTACCAGTAAAGAATTTTTCATCTCTGCGTAGGTTTCTCATTTCATTATGGTCTGTAACAACTTCATTGTTGCCATATTTTTCTTTGCACAAGGACAACTTGAACAAGAAATATGGTATTGTAAATGTCGTGAAGGGACATAGGCTGGTACTATTCTCACTTAGATTCATCAGGTTGCTTATGTGTTGCTGAATAATCCAATTTGTATGTATTCACTCCTGTGGCAGTTTACCCTTAGAGCTAAGGTATTTATATAACAGACAAATATCATAATAAATGTGCAGAATAAAATGATTCCTGGTTGTACATTGAGGTGCCTCTGTCCTCCTCTTCTCCTCTCCCGTGGCATCTTCAGTCAGCCACCTTGGTGTAGAGGGAGCAAATGTGAAAACTAGAGCCACAGCTGCAGCTCATGGATGGACACAGCTGGACAACTGCCCTATGGAACTGAATGTAAATGTATCTTCCTTTAAGGAAACCAAATAGCATGACTTCCATTATATGTGGAAATAACTAACTATGACAAAGCTTTTTCTGGGGTCCACTGTGTTTCACAGCTTGTGGTGGCTGGGTACAACACGGGTGGAAATGACAAGGAAATTTCCTCCCTGTATAGAAAGACACAATGACAATAATACCTCCCTCACCTGGTAAGTTTGGGCTGGCTCCCTATCCATCAATGTAATTGAACTACTGTCCCCACTGACCCTGACTGGTTGGTGACTGTCAGTTGAGCATGTGGACCCCTGTAGCTGACATTTGAACAGTTGGGAGTATATTGTGACAGAGATCAACAGACTCCTTTCACTTTCTTCTGCATATTTCCAGACATACTGGGGCTTATTCCTGTATTGCCAGCACTGTGTCCCCAACTCTCATCCTTAGCCTGCTCCCTCCCTTTTAATATGTCAGTGCAGTGCAGGGTCCAGCAGAGATCATAGCTGGGTGGTGGTGGCAGTGATGCAACAGGCAACAGGGGCACCAGACCACCATACACCGTGTGGCCAGTAGGAGGTCAAGTTCCACAGTGGAAGTAGCCATTTTGAGTGTCAGGATCTGAATTGCTTCTTTTCCAGTTTATCTTCGTTGCCAACACATGGAGACTGGACTCTGGGTTTGGACATGGAGTGACCAGGGAATACAGCAAGAAGCAAATACAAAACCGACAGTTACAAACACAGTTTATGCAAACACTTTCCATTACTCAGAGCACTTATAGTTCCACTCCAGAGACCATTCTCATTGCTCTTTGCTGGGTTCCATGGAGTCCTTGCATCACAGGACAAATCATATTGGAACAGGACCACTATAAGTTGTTACAGTTTTCAATATGAGGTGGCCACAGAAGCTCATGCATGAGACAATGCAAGAAAGGTTTAAGGTGCAATGATGGGGTCATGACACCCTAAATGAAGCAGTTCTTTAATGCATTAGGATGATTAAATGAGAGATAAGTGTAGGCAGGTGGCTGTTGGCTAGAAGTGAGTCCATGGGAGCATGCCTTTGGGATTTCTATTTTGTGCCTGGTGAGTTGCTGTCTCTGTGCTTTTAGGGGCCATGCCTGAGCTGCTTTCTTCCACCACACTCCTCTGACATGATGTTTTGCCTCATCTTGGGCCCAGAGTTATGAACACAGCTGACTATGGACTACCTCTGAAGCCATGGGAAATAATTTTTTCCTCCTCTAATCATTCTTATCATCTCTTTGGTCATAGAGACAAAAAAAAAAAGATGAAAAGAACAGAAATAGGTACCAACAAGTGAGTTGCTTGCAGTGACTTGCTGACTATGGGGCTCAGGAACATGCGGAGACTGGTATTTGGGATAGAAATTTTGAATAGTTTAGAGATGTAAACTGAAAAGCTTTGAACATTGTAAGCGAAGTATATCGTGTGATTCTGGTGGAAGTTCTGAAGATCAAAATGCTGATAGGACTGTGGGTAGGAAAGACTGTGTTTCTGAGGTTGCAAAAAAAGGAGGATTCTATTGGAAGAGGAACTAGAAGACATTTATGTTACATTTAGGCAAAGATATTGCCTACATTGTGCACATTGTGTCACTCTTTTAGGGGCTGAATTTAGAGATGATGTACTACTTAAACTGGTGGAGGAAATTACAAGGCACAAAGCATTCAGGCAGTGGTATGATATTTCTAGCAGGTTTATCCAGGTTTACTGTGATAATGTGGAGCATTCTAGTCAGAAAAGTTGAAGTAAATCTGGGCTTCAGGAAGTTGTGTTTCTGAATGCATTACTGTGATGCTAAACAAATTACACAGAGGCAATAGGGGAGAATGCTTAAGGGCATTTCAGGAATTGGCAAGATTCTATGTCCAATTCATATTCATATGCTATAAAATTAAAATTCCCTCGAGAAGAGGAACCACTAGGAATGGGTTACACCATGCTCAGTCAATCAGACCCTCAAAGGCTGCCACAGCCATGGTTTCAAAAGACTTAGCTACTGCTTCACATGGAGATATACCCTGGCTTCAACCACTTGGTGCTGGCTCTGCAGGAATGCAGGATGCTGTCCTGCGGTGGTCATGAAGGCTTCCAGCAAGATTTCAAAGGAAGGCCTAGCAGGTCAAAGTATAATGAAGCTAGAATCCCTGTAGGTAGTCCCTGAGAAGGTAATTCGTGCAGCTGTGAGAAGAAAGCTGAAGCTTCAGAAGAGAATCCTTGGATTCAAAGATGCTGGTAATGTGCAATATATGTCAGGCAATGTTACTAGCTGAGCACAGAGCTAGCCTACGTGAGACGCCAAGGGTCAAGGCTGCCCAAGTCCTTTGGAGCCCACTGTGACATCATGTGCCCCAGATGCTGAGCATGGGGATAGAGGACTTGTTGGCCCAGCTGGGTTTTTGTCTTGACTTCTATCCTTTTCTTCTTTCTATGTGCCCATCTCTCCCTTTTGTAATTGAAATATTTATTCTGTGCTACTATACATGGATATACATAAGTTGATTTTGACTCCTACACAAGACACAACCAAGAATTTGACTTGAGTCCCAAAGGAGAATTTGGACTTGGGCTTCAAGTTTTGGGCAAGGCCAAAGCAGTTGAGAATTGGGAATCTCCTGGAGAGTCACTGAATGGATTTTCCATGGTGAAAAGTTCATAGTGTTTTGGAGACCAGGGGTCCTGTCAGTTATTGAGATTAGGTGTATTTCAAAAGCTCAAGTGAGGCCTTCAAAATGCTAAGAGGTAAAATTGTTAGATGATGACATTGCTGCCATAATGTATAAGTAAATCCATTGGGTGAATTAATAATTTAAAACAACTACTGTAGTTGGACGTAAATGGGGAAGATGGGGCATGGCTGGAAGAAGTAGGTCACTCGGGGCATGTCCTTGGAGATTATATTTTGTTACTTGGTCCTCTATTCTTTCTACTTCGTGGCTGTCATGAATTAAGAAACTTCCTGCAAAATGCCCTTCTTCCATGATGTTCTGCCTTACCTCAGACCCAGAGAAATGGTTGCTCCTGGCATGAGACCTCTGAAATGTGAGGTGTTCTGCATCACTTTGGGCCCAGAGCAATGCACTCAGCCAAATATGAACAGAGTACCTTGAGAAATGTGGTGCTAGGCAACAGCAAGAATATTGGATCCTGGACTGGGGATACAGCTTAGTTGGTAGAGTGCTTGCGTTACATGCACAAGGCCCTGGGTTCAATACCCAGCACCACCACAACAACAACAAAAAAAGAATATTGATATGGTTCAGAAAGAAAACTATGTATATACACTGGTTAGAATAAAAGGGAATTCACCCTAATAAAAAAGTACATATTTTGCCCGAAGTTAGTATCAAAGTGTCAGGCACCATTACTGACTCCATAATCCTGCTGGATAGTTCCAGGAACTAAATTTCTAGTATGCTGGGAAATCATGGAAGAAAAACTACCAGAGCTATTCTGGGGCAATTTATGGCCATTTTGAGTAGGTAATTGATGACTCTAGATGACTACTTCAAGCAGAATCCATACAGATATATGGAGTCATGTAGTATGAATGTTTAAATAACCAATAGAAAAACAGCCCCAGAATAACCCGGAAGAGGTAAAAATAATTTTGTGGTACATGTGAGGAAAAAAGCAGAGCAGTGTCCCACAGAACTCTAAGCTCAGACCAGCAGTGGACATTAGGCCTTGTTCCTTACCCTGGGTAGCTTTTTTTGACAAAACTGGTATAGCCCCAAGCTCTTTCTTCATCATGCATTCCAGTCACACATCATGAGAGAAAAACTCAACAGTGGGCCTTTGTCCTCCACAGGAGCTGGTGACCCAGCTCAACTCCTTTGGTCATTTTGGTGGTATCCTGTCAGACTGCACCAGGTGATCTGAATGGGCAGTTTTCTCAGCATGGTCACAGGTCATGCTGCCTGGCCCTTTTGGGCCATCAGGCACCCATCCATCTGACCTGCAGTGCTCCTGTTCCTTGGCAGGATCACCCTGCTGCTCCAGCAATGCCATCAGCCCTGCCTGCAGGGACGCCCACCAAGATACCTGTCCTCAAGTGCCTGGCTCAGCAGACTGCCACAGAGGCCCTCTCCTACAGGTGATGCCTTCCCCTCTGGGGATCCTGCCACCAGGATCTTGGAGGTCCCCCCTCTGAAAAAGCTGGTGCTGTCATCCATGAACTCACAAGGGATTGTACCATGCCCAATTGTAAGTCCTTCCTCCTCTTCAGAGATCAGTCTTCCTGCCTTTAAACCTTGAAGTCCATTGAGTAATGAAGACCATGATACCCGATCAACTCCCTGTTCCTCAGAGGAAGAAGAGCTGATAGTCCAAGAGCAACTTGAAGAATCAGTTGTCCTCCAGGAGGCAGAGGAGTGTCCCCAATGGAGGATATGGAAAAGGCTGCCTTGACAAAAGGGGAAGAAACACCAGCAGAGTCTCCCCCTGGAGACTCAGGGAGACCTCAGTGCCCTGGGGTCCAGTCTTGAGCTCTGGGAGGGAAACACATTTTAATAGAGGGCACAAGTGCCTCTCAAGAATTTCTCTGTGGTACCTACCATCCGCAGCTCCCACAGACTTGCAGCAGGAGTGCTGACCATGGATCACGCTGATGCAGAAGCTGCACTGCTCCAGGAGAAGACCTGGGCAGCTTCTCACATTGAGAGAGTAGGCCAAAGAAAGGCTGGACAAACACCATCTGCCTACTTCTCCAGTCTCCCAGGGCTCAACCAAGGAGTTGCAGGGCCAAAAGCTTTCCTGTGGTCCATTAGAGAGCTGTCCTCTACCAGAGCTGATGCCTGGAGACTCAAGAAGAGAAAGAAGCTCATGCCAATGGCCCTGCTGTTGTCCCTACCCTGGCATGGAGGTTGGCTGCCCCCAGCTGCCAAGAAGACTCTTCTGTGTCTGGAGGAAGATGTAGGCACACTGCTGAGAGAGGTTCCAGGTGCAAAGAAGAAGGTGGAAGATGATATCAAGGCCTTGGAGGGTAGAAGAGAAGGTGTGGAGGCCTGCACCACCACTCTGCCTGTCCATTCTTGCTTCCCAGCTGGGCACATAGTTGAAGTTCAGATTCACTGACTCTACCCTTGTACCCCTCCCAGAATCCTGCTGTTCCTGCAAGCAAGCAGTGGGAATTGCATGCTGTCATGCCCCTTAACCTGCCTGTCCATATACCTCCCCACTCACCAAATAATGATGAAGGGGAAAACCCTAGTTCCCCTTCTCTGCCTCATCCCACTAACTCTCTTTCTCCATTGAGGCCAAGACCCAATGTGGGAGTTACCCTTATTTGGTTTCCCCATGTTGTTCTTACAATAGTTGTGGCATCTTCCTTACCCCGCCCCCCCACACACACACACTTCATATCCAGGTCCCTTTTCCCTCCTAAGCTACCCCCTGCAGAATGGAATCCCAAACCCCTATGTGAGTTGATTCTTCTCCTCCTCGTGCTCCTCCTCCATTTGCTTCTCCTCCTGCTGCTCCTCTTACTCCTCCTCCTCATTCCGTCCCAAGCCCCACTCCGGTCCCTTCCAACTGCAACCCCAATATCCATGGCCAGAACTTAACTACTGCAAGTATCTCTCCCACCAACACAGCCAAGGACTCTGCTCACCTGACTCATCATCCCAGTGTGCAGCCTGAGGACATAGCCATGGATACTACTCCCCCTTCTACAGCAGTGATATTTCCATCTCCCACTACTTCCAATGACAGCTCCTATCCAGGCCCCCAGGTCCATGGCCCGAGGCAGCAGAGCAGCCAACAAATGGATGAGTCTCGACTGGATCCCCAACCCCTCAGCTCTCCTGCCTCAACTCATATCTGAACAATTCCTATATCCCACCAACCAATCCTCAGTCTGCATCTAGGAGCCATCCTGGGGAGCAATGGAGAGTCTTGTTTTGTGATGCCCTCCTATTCATAGTGATCCCAGTTTTGAACCTGCACTGGCCTCCCTGCTGGCAAACAGAGCCAGTGCACCATCAAACTCAAAGTTTGAATTACATGAGCCCATGGATACCACCTCTCCTCCCAAGGTCCTTACAATCTCCTCCTGCCTCCCAGAACCTCTTTGGGCCATAGTATGGGGTGTTTACAGGTTCTAGGAACCTCCATCAGACTCGTAGCATTAGCACAGCTCCCTTATCCACAAGTTGGGGTACACATCAGGCTCAGGGAGCACGTGCCAGTGTCCACAATACATGAGGTTCTGTAGCCACCTGTCAGCCCCCATCTAGATCCACTGGTGGGCAGCAACAGCACACACATTCTTTTTGGGTAACCCAGGAAGGAAGCCCAGCCCAGGCTATGGGCTTAACTTTTCAACATTTCAATTGCTGAGTGGTAGCAAAGGGCAATCAGGACTTGGGGATATGACATCCCCCCAGGCCCCTTAGGTACACTACTCAACAGCTGGTCAGCCTTTCCCAAGGTGCAGTGCAGGGAGTCATAGCCTCCTGGACTGGCTTGCACTTGCCCACAGGTAGGCTGGATCCGGGACAGGGCTTCACAATTGTCCAGCTCCACTCTCAGACCTGTAGTGTTCTTGGGACCTGCAACTGCTAAGACTGGATAGAAGGCTGGTTTTGGAGTGCCCATTCCAGACCCAGGGTCCAAACCTGCAGCCAACCTTAAACACCGTGGATCTAAAACATCCACTGTTGAGCATGAAGGGATCCACATGGACTCCTGGCTTGACACCCCTACAAAACACACACCCTTGCTTGAGGCGAACCTGATTGATCTGAGCTCTGGACCTTTTCCCTGGCTTTGGATCTGACTAGGATGTTTATTGCTAGCTAGAGGGCCTCCCTTTCCCCTCACCTTTTTGCCTCAGTGGTCTTCTTCTTTCCCCAGAAATGTACATAAATTCTTGTTACTTCAAGTTCTTCTATCTCTGCTGATGTATCTTCCTTACTATATTAATGATGTTATAAGGTGATCGCTTAGATGTAATCCAATGGATTTTGTGAATTCCTAATGGATGAAGACACAAGACCTAATATAAATATAGATGGTCTCTGACTTGCAATGCTTTGACTTAAGATAACTCAACTTTACTATAATGCCGAAGCCCTAAGCATGCAGTGGAAACCTCATCATAATAGATGTAAAATAATCACCATAAGGCTAGGAAAAAATTCAGTAAACTCAGCAAAACCAGAAAAACAATGGCTAAGCAATGCTGAGACATAGAAGAGATGTGAACAGAGAGTGAGCAGGCAGATAGCAACACAGGTGTTTCCCTGACCAAAGGAGTATGTCACACATGGTCTAGATTGCTCTTATACGTGTTCTCTTGGTTTTGCATTATAGCATCATACTCAAAGTACTGTGTACTCACACCATACAAGTACTGTGCTGGGTTGTTTGGCACTGGATCTATCTAAACTCCTTATGTATTGGTAGGATTCCGCATGAAAACAGATTTAAAGACATAGCTAAATATTGTATAATTTTATTCAAAGTCATTGGACAAAAATGATGAGGCAGATCTATACTCTCCTGCAGGCACCCTTGGCCTCTCTCAGCGTCCAGGATCACCTTCCTCTCTGGCCAGTCTCCATGCTCAGTTCTCACCCCAGGAACCAGTAGTTAGCTCAGAGCAGCACCTGAGCATGGATGGCCTTGACTGTGGTGGGCTGGTGTCTGCCCAAGTGCTTTGAGCCCAGAGCTGCAGCTGGGTGTCTCTGGGCCCTTCCATTGGTGAAGCTCTCCAAGGCCTTCCCCATCTCTTCCTCATCCTTGTTCTTCTGCTTTCAGGATAGACAGCATGGCACCAGTAGTGCCATCAAGTGCAGGGGCTACAGCTGGACATGCTGCAGTGATGGTCTCCTGGTCCACTTCTTGCTGTTCAGCTTCTGAGGCTGGCAACCTTTGGGGCTCCCTCTAGACCTTCAGTTCCACGGTCGCTGTCTCCATCGAGCTAGGAAGACCTAAGCTCTTCACTGACTTCCACCAGGACGTGCTGTGGTCCAGGCGTGATGCAAGCTGAGCCCCTGTGCACCTCAGCAGGCCAAGATCTGGTAACCAGACCAACTCTGCCCTCTCCAGCTAGGAACCAGCTGCTTAACATGGCCACGTCCTGCAGCTTCTTACAACCTGCAGCCACAGCAGCTGCAGCCACTACCGAGTCCAGGTCCCCGCTCTAGGTGCCCACCACCTGCATGGGTTCCATGCTGCCTGGCCCCCCTTACCTGCAAGGGGTGGACAGCGGCCCTCCCACGACGCAGGCGGCACATCAACCCTCACTGGTTTGCCCGGGGGCCACACCGTACGGGGGGCATCCGGGCGACAACGGCGTGAGCAAAGGTGGCTGGAGCAGAAAGTAGTTTTTGCTCAATGTATAAGTAGGTTGATCATCACCAGAACATAGATGGTATAATTCTGTCCATCCTGTGGCCTGGTGAAACTCCTTTCCAGTACTCCTATGGAAGTTCCATCAGCCCCATCCAGCACACCAACAAGTTGGCTGGTATCTGCACCCAATTAGGTCCCATCACATGTCCCATTTCCAAGGCAGTAGCATCAGGCACCACGACTTACTGAACGCAGGAGTTGTTCCTGTGCCCCTGGAACCTTTGAAGCACAGCTGCATTTTTGGATGATGCTTCTCTAAATACAAGAGTTGTTTGCTGTTCAAAGTCCCACGTCGCTTTTGCCTTAGAGACGGTGCATTTTCATACTGCAGGGCACCTTCAATTAATGCTAGAGCAACCAGCACTGGAGCATCCCAAGGCCTTCAGTGCCACAGAGATCAATGAAACAGCCAGGTGGAGCATGAAAAATAATTTTTCAAATACTTAAGAGTAAAAAAATATGTCTGGTTGGGGGATGGTGCAACATCAGCCAATCAAGCACATGGATGCCTTCTTTCTCCACAAGAGGAGTGTCTAGAGTGGCTTCACATACTCTTACCCTTGGTGTAACTCCAAACCTCTTAAATTCTTCTGCCAATTTTCCTGCATTTGCATTGGCTAGATCCTGTGTAGGAAGGAATCTTACTTCATACACACAACATTCATTGGAGAAAAGACAGCTTCTTGAACAAATCGTGATGGGAAAACTGGAAATCCATATTTAGAAAAATGAAATTAAATCCTTATCTCTCACCCTGCTTGAAATTCAACTCAAAATGGATCAAAGAGTTAGGCACTAGAACAGAGACCCTGGGTCTAATAGAAGAAAAAGTAGTCCCATGTTGGCCAAGGAACTAACTTCCTTAACAAGGCTCCTAATGCACAAGAATTAAAATCAAGAATTAATAAATGGGATGTAGTCAAACTAAACCTTCTCCTCAGCAAAGGAAACAATCAATAATGTGAAGAGAGAGACTACAGAATGGGAGAAAAATCTTTACCATGTGCACCTCAGATAGAGCATTAATCTCTAAAATAATTAAAGAACTCCCAAAACTCAACACCAACAAAACAAACAAGTCAATTAATAAATGAGCTAAGGAACAGAACAGATACTTCATTAAGAGGAAATACAATCAATCAACAAATATATAAAAAGTTTAACATCTCTAGTGATTAGAGAAATGCAAATCAAAACTTCTCTAATATTTCATCTCACTCCATTCAGAATGGCAATTACCAAGAATACAAGCAATAGTAAATGTTGGTGAGGATATAGGGAAAAATGTACACTCATACATTATTGGTGGCCCTGCAGATTGGTGCAACCATTATGAAAAGTGGTATGGAGATTACTCAGAAAACTTGGAATGGAATCACCAATTGTCCCAGCTATCCAACTCCTAGGTTTATTGTCCCCAAAGCACTTAATATTAGCATACTACAGTAATATAGCCACATTGAAGTTGATCAATGTTTATCAATTCACAATAGAAAAACTATGGAATAAACCCAGATTCCCTTCAACAGATGGATGGATTAAAAAATGTGGCATGTATACTCAAAGGAATATTACTCAGCCTTAAAGAAGAATGAAATTATGGTTTATGCCGGTAAATGGATGGACCTCGGAAATATCAGGTAAGCAAAATAAACCAATCCCAAAGAAGAAAGGCCAAATGTTTTCTCTGATATGCATATACTAATTCACAATAAGGCAGGGACTGCTTTAGATTAGACAGAGGGGAGTAAAGGGAGGAGAGGAGGTATGGGTGTAGGAAGAATAGTAGAATGAATCAGATATTATTACCCTGTGTGCATATGTGACCAGTGTGATTCTATATCATGTACAACCAGAAGAATGAGAAGTTATACTCCATTTATGTAACGTGTCAAAATTCATTCTATTCTCATGTGTAACTAATTAGAAAAAATAGAAAAGGTAAAAGAAAGAAAAAACTGACTATATTTATAATATTTGATTCTCAGTCACAAAAGGGGGAAAAAAGGAAAATAAGTAATTCACAATCCTGATCTTCCACATGAGCACTGCATTGAACTGAATAGGTAATGGATTTGGTTGAATGGGGCATACGTGAAAAACGTGAACTATTATATATCTTGACACACCACATCCTTCAATCCTCGGATTGAGAAATGTGACCCAAGACCTTGGAGGCTTCACAGCAGCTGAGCTATTCCAGGACTGGGATGTGTCCCACTGGTCCTTGAAGCCATAGTGCCCCTATGGACTGCTTGCCCACCGGGCTGCAAATCTGGGTGCAGTGGGTGGTCCTGCCTGCATGAGGAGGCTGGGAGACTCTGAAGGCCAGGGTTTTCCTGGTCTGTCCACACCTAGTGATTCACTGACCATGGCCCTGATGAGTTGGGGGTTGTCAGTCCCTGCAGAGTAAGAAATTGGACCTCTCTAGTGGCATCTCCATCAGGTTCATAGTGGGCAGCCCCCTCTGAGTCACACACTCTGGTCCAAGCAGCACCTGCAGCCTCTGCGTCTGGATAAAGGAGACATGGAGCCTCATCCTGGCAGCAGGAGGAGCAGCTATGGAGTGGTGATGGATTCCCTGGGAGAGTGTTCTGGGGCTGCTTCAATGAAATACGTGGATTGTCCCATCCTCTTGTCTCCACTTGTGAGCTCACACAGTAGCAGCCTCTGCAGAGCTCCCCTCAGTGTGTCTGGTTTCTTCCTATGTCAACTCCCAAAACAGTGAGCCAGGAACTTTAGAATATGGGCACCCATTTGTCTTACTCTGCATCCACCCCCCGAATCTCACACTTCCCCTCTTCCTCTTAGTATCCTCTCATCTCCTTCATCCTGTAAACTGGATTCTGGTGCAGGAGGTTGTCATTCTCCCCACATCTCCCTGCAATGGTGGTGCACACACTCATTCCAGAAAAAAACATTCCTAAACTATCTAGTCCTCACTGTGCCCTGTTATCCAGATGTTGATGGTGAGGAAGAGAAGATGCTGCTGCTGCACATCCTGAACCTGCAGAGAGTGGGTGCACTGCTCTCCTTCCACCTGGCAGATGACAGAAGAACTTTGTCTCCTGGGTCTAGGTTTTGCCTATGAGAGTTCCACCCCCCACCCCATGCCCTGTCCTCATGCCTTCTGCCATGTGCAGACACAGCAAGAATGCCCTCAGCAGTCCAATGCTCAGCACCTGGATCTGGGACCCCATTGTCTCCAGGGCTATGAGAAAGGAATTTCTCTTCCTCTTAGATGACCATCACCAGGTAATTTGTTGCAGAGCAGAAAGAGTCTAAGCAGAAGTAAATATAATTCCAAATAAGATCTCCTGGGCTTGTTGCTCAAGAGGTAATCACCAATCAGAGCCCAAGACTAGATGTTTGGGTGACAAGGAGAGAACGAACTCATTTCCTGGCAAAGGTCAACTATCCATGTAGGGCTAGAAAAGGTGGTTACAAACACAGCATACTCCAACTCATGGAATCAGATCACTTGACACAAGGTCATTAAGATATGAAAATATAAAGAGACTTGCATTCAGACATATACTTTTGGATTTCAAAACTCCCTCCCCAGGTTAAAAAGCAGCAGTGTCTTCCAGCTGTTTTAGAGACCTGCTCCCATAGTGTCCTACCTTCAGAGTGTGACTATCTGGTGGGTCATCCAATTCACTGCTTAAGATAAAGATGCTCTCCAGGATCCAACCATACAATACAGAAACAGAAACACCAGGTAGCTACAGTGTGGCTCTGCCCTTGCTCCTACCTCTAAGTCCATGCTGGCCCACACAGCATCTTCTTGGTCAGGCCCTCCCTGGGTTCTGTACAATCAGAGGCCTTCCACAAGACAGTGCAATCAGAACAAAGCCTCTTCCACTTGGAGTTTTGGGAATCTATGCCTATGATTTGGAAGCTCTTCAGCGAGATCCACAGGATGTTCTACAAGAACATAGAGTAAGTGTCAGTACATGGGTCTGGCTGAAGATTTCTCAGGCAGCTGTGTATGGACACAGGGCTGGAGTGGTTGGAGGTGGTTGAAATTCACCCAGAGATAGAGTTGCTGCTGGGACATGATCTACGGGGGACAAAGAAATGTAAAGGCATGGATTAGTAGGGCATGAGAAGTATAGCCTTGGTTTCTCTAGCTAAAGTCTGGCTAATCAACGTTGGATGGTGAATTTACCAATGGGTTAAAACATAATAAATGCACTGTAAAATTCAAGTACAGCATCTTTCGATTCCTTCTGCCAACTCCCCACTATTCTCTATGTTTCACGATCATTTGGCTTCTTTTATCTCCATTTGCTTCTATTGCATTAATCATTGCTTCTAGAAGAGGTTTAAAATTCTTCTTTTTGTAGTATGCTGATTTATTTTTAAATTAATTAATTAATTTTAATTATATGTACATGATAGCAGAATGCATTGTGATTAATTGTACACAATTGCAGCACAACTTTTCATTTCTCTGGTTATACAGGATGCACCATTTGTGCATTCATACATGGACCTAGGGTAATTATGTGCATCTCATTCCACCATCTTTCCTGCCTCCATTCCCCCTCCCCACTCCTCCCTCCCTTTGCACCATCAAAGTTCCTCCATCCCCTCCCCCCATTATGGATCAGCATCCACTTATCAGAGAGAACATTCAGCCTTTGATTTGAAATAGGTGCAGAGTCCTGCGCTTTCCTTGGGGGCATGGTGGGTAAGTGGCTCCTGGTGTGGCCCACCAACTGGAGGCATTAGATGCTGATGCAGACTCTGCAGGTAGGGTGTGCACTGTCCACCTTGGTCCTCTGCAGGACGGCGGGACTCTGGCGAGATGGCGGCACTGCTCTGGTCCTGCTCAAGCTGCTCCCTGGGCTGTTCAGGGCAAAAAGCATCTGCTGGCCAGGACTCACGTTCCGCCCATCGCCAAAGGTGGACCAGCTGAGGCGGCCATTTATTTCCGAGGCCCTTGGCAGCTGGAAGTTGGTGCCTGAACCAGAATGTCAGGCGCTTCTTTCCTGCTAGGGCGCTCCAGGCTGCCACAAGGGCCGCGGGCAGGTGTCCTGCAGGAGGCGCCGCTGGGGACCCGCGGCGGGTGGCGATGGTGCACAGCAACCGGTATCTTTCTTACCTTTGGTCCCTGTGGTGCCCACTGCTAGGGACTGGGTGCAGCAGCCCACCCAGCCCGCCCTGCCGCCCAGGGCGCCCAGGAGTTGGGTAGGGGCTGCGGTTGAGCGCGTGAGTGAACCTGCACCCACCTGTCCACCAGCGCAGGGTGCGGGCCAGGTGAGTGGTCGGTGAGCATGCCTGGGCTTCAGGTGGTGTGGAGGGAACACCGCGGGCTGTGCCAGTTGTGCCTCCAGGCAGGAGCATCAAAGGATGAACAACAGGCCTTGCTTGGCTGCCTCCTGGTTGATTTCTGTCTGTGTCAGGTCCCTGCTTTGGGAGCTTTCCCTAAGGATGCCCACTCACACTGAAAGCTCCTTTTTCCACTTCTTCATTTTGTACTTAGGCTAACACTTTGTCATGTGCCGTGCTCTGTGATTTATGTTTGTAAGTTGGATTATTCACTTTCTACAGGTCAATTATGGATCTCTCCAAGTAGGACTTTGATATTTATTTTTCTCAATATTCAGTTTTTGTTTTTGACCTACAAGCAACCAAGAACTTAGCATTTAATGCATTCCTTTTCTTCATTAATTCAGCTAATGATATATGAATGGGACACTCACTATGCATTGTGCTGGGCGCTGTACTGGACATGCATACTTGATTAAGGCATGGGCCTTTGCATCACAAGCCCTTTCAGTTTATTGGAAAAGAGAAGAGAATTAATTGCTGAATATCTTTCTCACTTGGCACAAACTCAGGAAATATTTTCAAATTTCACTTTTGTTCAAGGATTCTGATTCTTGCAAGAATATTTTAATTTCTTTGGGGAGTTCCTTCAGAATCTGAATTTTTTTTTTGTATTTTATGCTGTGTTTCTATAATATGCCTTTACTGGTTTTTTAATGTGCACATGTGTAACTTTTAGGAAAACAAAACTTAGACCTTTACCTATAATGGAGTTGTGTTTGGTTTTTAATACAGTATGCAGTGTGGTTACTGCTGAAGCTTAAAGCCTGGTATTCTTTCTCAGTAGTGGTAATATTTTTTCTGGGGATTGCCATACTAGGCCCTTAACATTCTTGGAGTATATTGAAACTTTATAAATATAAAAATGCTTACCAGGCTCCTGGCTTTATCCCATGTAATACTTCAATTGAGACTCGCCTGTTTTCTGTGTGTATACTCAACACCTCAAGTTCACTATTTAATTTTGAAGTTTATCTTTCATTTGATGAACTTTTTTCCCCTTCACAAAGAAACCAAGTTTTTGTGAACTCATGAAGCCGATGATACACAAACAAATGTAAAGAGAACCACAAACTGAGATGTGTTTTCTTTGCTATCTTCATCTAGACACAGTTATGTCGATCTCTCATCTCATCCCTCCTTGGTCTTATGATGAAAATTCATAATCCAGCAGAATTACAAACTGTTAAGTCCTGACATAACATAGCTAGAAGGTCACAACATGGCTCTGGTAGTATTTTACCAAAAACTGAAAAACATTTACCTACTCATGAGAAAGCATCAAGTTACTCCAAATCCAGGGACAGTCTATAAAATACTAGCCAGTACTCTTCAAAACTGTCAAGATCATGAAAGAAAAGGAAAGGCTGAGAAACTGTCCTAAAAGATGAAGGAAGAACTGACAACTAAATGCACATGGATCCTTGATTGGATCCTGGACCAGAAAATGGACATCAAAAAGAACAATTTGAAAAATTTAAATAAGTCTACATAGATCAGTATTGTAAGAATGTTAAGTGCCTGGTTTCAATCATTGCATATGGACTACTTATACTATGATCATACAGTTTAAGGGTATAAGGGAGACCAGGTGAAGGGTATTTGGGAGTTGTTTTGTTTTGTTTGCAACATGTCTGTAAACCTAAAATAAAACTATTTCAAAATCGAAAGTTTCTTTAAAATGAACTATTTCCTTAATATAACCACAATGTCATACAAAATTTTACAATAATTTTTGAGTTCTGAAGAAGCACCTTCTGCAATTGACCATGTGACTGGCGGTTGTGTTGAGCTGGTGAAAGCCTGATCCCTCCAATGAGGATTTTTGCCTGAATCAATTATTTCATTAGGGCATGCAAAATATCCTGCTGCTGAGGGCCATTACCAAGTAGAAATGACGCATCAAAATTTCCTTGCTAGCATACCCCATGTTAATGATTTCGCTGTTGACATTGCATGTAAGGTGACCTTGCTCAAAGACCAAGGCGGATCCGGGTTTAGAGCTGATCAGGTTTGAGGAAGTATCCCGGTCCTTGGGTTAAGGGCGTTCCCAGTTTAAGACCTTGGATTTTAGGGAAGTTCGATGTTGGGGATTATTGCTGCTGGAATTAGGGCGTTCCTGCTACCTGAGCTCCCTTTGAGTTCTTGTGAGATTCAGAGAGGATTTTGGGAAGAAAGCCTCGTGGAGTAGGTGCATTGGGTGGCAGCAGAACGGGGATTGCCCCAGAGCGTGTGTGGAGGCCGGTGTGAGTTCGGGAATAACGAATTGCTGTTTGAATCTACAAAGCTGTGGTGGCTCGTGATTCTGTGCCCAGCCAAGACTGAGGCATCCTGCCATTCGGCTACATTAGCTGGGATTCTCTAAAGAATCCACAGTCATCAACTAGTACTATTTAATTATCTTTTTCAATTACAGTTAAAACAGGATAATGTTTAAATCTGTCTTTTCAACTGATATTTTTAATCACCCTAGTCAACATCAAGTGCTTTAGTTTTCTCTTAAGACAACCAAAGCATTACTTTGTTTTTGTTTTTAATTGGGGAAGGATAATGACCCCATAGTTTTTATGTATCCATTATTTTTCATCAATAACATTTATTTTTATTTTTAATGCTTAAAATTGTCCCACATTGGCCCTTTCATATTGTCTTCTACATTCTTTTATAGTAACTTTGGTCTCCAATAGTTCTCTGTGAACAGTATATATTAGTGCCACAGGGATTCATTACTGTCATTTGGAAGACAGGATAACAATTATCTAATGGGGAGCTCAGGATGACAGATTTTCTTCAATAGAATTACTATAGAATGAATAATCCCTTCTTAATGTAAAGGAATCTCTGGGATCCCTTCTAATGTAAGGGGTCCTCTAGGCTCACGTCAGGAGATATATACAGGAAGCACTATACCCTAAATCCTAAAAGAAGGAAAGCCAATTATCTTATTTCTTATTTCTTTCTATTGAATTAACTTTTTTGTTTTATTTATGCTTTGTAATTAAGCTTAACAATGATATGGGGATGTGTTGACATATTATACAATTTTTAATATATCACCTAATTTTCTTAGTGTACATCAATGACACAATTGAAGTTTTACGATTGGGCTTGGGAGTATAACTTGGTGTTAGAGGGTTTACTAGCATAACAAGTCCTCTTCTATTTCTAGCATCAAAGAAAAATATAACTATACCATAACTAGATGGTCTAGATATCTGTAAACCAGGTTTCCATTTACATGCCATAGACTGCTTCACTTCACAAATATTTCTCAGAAACTAAAAGCTCTGAAAATGCAAATTAAAAAAAATCAACAAAGAGCATATACATACGAAGGTCACTGTCAACTGGATTCTTATTAACAACTAGGTCACACACAATTTCATCGACTCCGTTCGTTGTAAGAGTCCTTTACCAAGACAGAATAGTTTCCAAATTCTCTAAATTTGTATACCAGCCTAAAAGGATGAGATAAAAATATGTATATAGGCGACTGTATGACCAATGTGATTCTGCAACCTGTACAATCAGAAATATGAGAAATTATACCCCATTTGATTCAAATGTATGAATTGTCAAGATCATTGTACTGTCATGTGTAACTAATAAAAAAAATTAAAAAATATGACAAATGGCTAGATTAGACCACAGACTTGGACTTTCCTAATTCATCAAGGGAAAATGATACCCCTTCCTGGGTACAGAACAGAAGAGAGAAAATATATTTAAGAGAGTAAAAACAAAACCCCATAAGAAAAAAAGCAGAGAGAAACTCAGACTTCAGTTAGATCACATCAAAGCAGAAATGAACCTACAGATTCTTTCTCTTCCAGAGTATCATTAATTTGCAGAATAGATCTGTGCTGGGTGACCTCTGCAATGCTGGGCTTCCCAGGTTTTTCACTCTGAGAAACATTTACCAGAAACTGAAACAAGCACTCTAAGGTAAATGCACAACAGGTAAACTGGGGGGGATTTTGTGCAGTGCTACAGATCTAACTCAAAACCCAGGGTCTTTAGCAGGAGAGGAAAGTTCTCTCCCACTGAGTTATACCCATTGCCCTGTTAGTGGATTTTTAGATTCTCTGGGTTGTTAGAGGGCATTACTACACAAATGAAAATCCTATCATGAATTTTCCTTCACACTTACAAAAAAACTTCTATATTTTAATAACATAAAACTTACCTATTGTTTTATACTAAAACAATGATTGTATGAATGAATTAATCAATCTTTTCACAAATTAGCAATTCTGCCTACATTCCATCTTGCATCCTATTGTTTTATTTATTATTTAACAAATAAACTTCCATAATTCTATCTAACATACACTTTATAACACTTAATGGATGCCCCATATTTCAACAATCACTATAATTGTGAGTACTTGGGATGGTTTCAAAGGTCTTCTGTTTACCTTTTGATTTTTTTTGTTAAATAAATATGCTGTTTAAAATATTTCCACACAAGAGATTCTCTTTTTTTTTTTTTTTAAATTCTAGCCCTGAGGTAAATTTTCAAGATTAAGATTACTGGATAAAAAGTAATCATTTTAATGATTCCTGTCCTGAGTGGTCAATAGTACACAAGTAACAAAAATATATCAATTTCTTATTAGTATTGGGTATTTGACCATTTACTAGGTATCTATATCACAACACTAAGATTAAATTTTAAATTATCTAGAGATGAAATAAGTCAGTCTTTTGCTATTTTGTTTCCATGGTGTGAGCCATCAGACCTCAAGTTCTCCTGAACTTAATCTGAGAAGTGTCCCCATAAACTGTAATAACAAGTTTTAACCATCTCAAATATTTCTCCATTCTACTACTTCCATTTTCAACTGGTTATATTTTACTATTTTTAATTAAATTTTAAAAATTTTTATATAATCATACTAATCCGGCTTATTTCTTCTATTGCTTCACTAATTTAAAAATATTCTACTTTTTTATTTCTTTAGTTTGTAGGGTATACTTTTTACATTTAATCCCCTTGGAGTATTTGATAGATGAAATATAGTAATTTGAAATATCTTCCCCATAATTTTAGTGATAATACTTTTTATTCTTTTTTATTTGTAATTTCTAGAACTGAGTATTGAACCCTATGGCATGGTACCACTGAGGTACATCCTCATCCCTTCCTTTTTCTTTTCTTCTCTTTCTTTCTTTTTCTTTTTTTGGAGACAGAGTCTCACTATGTTGCACAGAATAGCCTTGAATTTACAATCCTCCCGAGAAAGTAGGATTACAAGCATGTACCACCATACCTGACTAAGAAAATCAATTTTTGAATCTTAAAGTTATCATCTTAAAAATATTCTGCTTTTTTTGTTTTTAATATTTGTTGGAAAAATGTTAGACCATAATATTTTAAATTTCAGATGATATATTTATTGTAATTTCTTCTTTTTTGTCTGAGCCTGTGATTGAGAACAGAGGACGGGTCCAGGAAAACAGAGGTCATGGACTCATTTGAATGACTTTCCTTAGAACCCAAAGGGCTAATATGAAAGACCACTCTCATCCCTCTTTTAGGTTCCCCAGTGAAGAGCAGTTGTTTAGAGCCACCGTCAAGCAGGCTGGCTCTGAGAGGTGCAGAGCCAGCTTCTCCTTGGCTTTGCAGAAGAGCGGGCTCCCACTGGTGGCTCAGGATCCTGGGACTGGGCGCCCAGACCTGGCTGCACAGGACAATTCTGCAGAGATCCTTAGAATCAAAACATCTTAAAAGACTCTGCCAACAAGCACATATTCCAAGCAGTGCCCTAACCCACAGGACCAACCCAGGAGCAATGCAGCACTGGGAGAGGAGAATGGGGACTAGGGGAGAGATGGGGAAGTAGTTGGACAAGAGTCAAGGAAGGTTATTCCCAGGACAAAAAGCACCAAAGAAGAGCGCCAAGCGTTTCTGACAATGGCTTCCCTGAGAATTTTTGGAACACTCTGGTGGCAGACAGCAACAAGCCAGCACCGCGAGCAACAGAACAGTTGTCCCTAGAAATCTAGCTACTCTTTCTTTCTCTCTTCCCCACTCACCTAGTGCAGCCTGCACTGGACACCAAGGCCACTAGTTCCCCCAGAAAAGCAATGTCTCCATACACTACAGCACAGTCGTGCCAACCTGCTCCCTGAGAGAGCCTCAGGGAAGAACACTGGGTCGCAAAGATCAAAGTTACCTGCGCCAAGTGGAGCCCAGCTCAGTGTCCCGCATCCCATGTGGCACAAACTCCAGGTCATCTCTTCTTCTACCCTGTGACCACCTCACCTCAGAGGGCCACGAAAATTTCCCCCAAATCCTTGCTCCCCGCCCAGACAAGGATCCTGCTCCACATTGCACAATCCCGGGGCTGGGGTCATTCGTTGGGGCTCCGGACGCCCAACCCACCCGAAAGCCACCAGGGACACTCAGCTGCAGAGAACTGGCCTTGGTCCGGCCCCAGAAGTGGCCAAAGGGAGAGGAGCAAGAGCGCAACAAAAGCAGGCAGTGCCGCCACTGCCACTGCCAATCCCTGTGGAGTTTAGGAGACTTTTCAAGCAGCTTTGCAAAGAGCTGCAGGGGGTGGCTGTGGAATCCACCAGGGAGTAGCAAGCTGGGCCTCCCAGGCTCAGGGCGGAGCCTCCACAGCTGCCCGCCAACACTCTTTCCTCTTCACAGAAACCAAACTACCTCGGGGCCCAAAGGGTCTTCTGTGCCGCTGGCTGGCCACCGCCACAGCTCTGCTCACTTAGCAGAGGCTGCTTCTTAGTCGTGAGTTACTTTGCTTGGGGAGGAGCGGAGGCGGAGCCTCGGGCGACTTCACCCTGTGGACTCAGAAGGCTTCCAAGAAAGGCGGGCTCGGGCTCGGGCTGGATGTGTGTGTGTGTGTGTGTGTGTGTGTGTGTGTATGAATACAAGTGACAATAAATGGGACTGCAAATTGATGCAACTACACTGGACCAATTGAAGATTCCTTTAAAAACTAAGAATGGAAACACCATTTGACCCAGTTATCCCACTCCTTAGTATATATCCACAGGATAAAAATCATTCTACTACTGTGACATAGCCACATCAATGTTCACAGAAGCTCAATTCACGATAGCTAAGCTATGGAACCAACCTAGGTATAAAGAAAATATGTTGTATATACACAATGGATTATTACTCAGCACAAATAAGAATGACTTTATAACATTTACTGGTAAATGAATGGATCTGGAGACTATCATACTAACTGAAATAAGCCAATCCCAAAAAACCAGAGGTTGAATATTCTAACATGTGGATGCTAACACACAATGGGTAGGTGGGGGTGGGCCATGAAAGTTCAGTGGATTAGACAAAGGAGAATGAAAGGCAGGGAGAGGGGATAGGAATAGGAAAGACAGTGGAATGCATCTGACATAACTTTCCTTGTACATGTGTGAATATACCACAGTGAATCTCGGCATCATGTACATCCACAAGACTGGGATTAAAATGCAATATATTCTGTGTTTGTACAAACACATCAAATAGGTTCTACTGCCCTGTATAGCTAAAAAAAACAAATGATTTTTTTTAGAAGAGAGAAAGAAGAAAGAAAAACAAAATTCCTTTTCCTAGCATGTTAATGGAGTTGTGGTTGGATGTGAAGATTTTCTCAATCTGCCATATTTCACTTTTGGTTCAGCTCCTGTGACTATACCTTTATCAGAGATTTCCCCAGCAGACTTTCCCTTTCATCTCAACCCTCAGAACTAAGTCCCACTCCCAATCTCAAACTGACTCAAACAAGGAGAACAGCACTGTCATGCTGATTTGGGGGTGGTGTGAATGTTTGAGACCCACCACAGCAGTCCCTTCTGAGGTTTGGATGTGGTTGTCCTCCTAGGTCCATGTGTTGGGATCCTCAGGGGGCAGGATTGAGAAGGGGTGGATCCTATAAAAGGTGAGGCCAAGTGGGAGGCCTAAGGTCATTGGGAGAGTGACCTCAGAAGGACACTCTGAGCACAGAAAAACCCTGGTTTTTGGCTGGCTTTCTGTCTGATGATGAGATTTCTTCTTCACTATGTCACATCAAGTCACAGGATGTTTAGGTGATAAGAAGAGAATGAACTCTTCTCCTGACAATGGTCAACTTTCCATGTAAGGCTAGAAAACGTGGTTACAAACACAGCACACTCCAAGTCATGGCATCAGATCTCTTGACACAAGGTCATCAAGATATGAACAATATAAAGATCCTTCCACTCAGACTCCATCCCCAGGTTCAAAAGCAGCAGTGTCCTCCAGCTGTTATACAGACCTGCTTCTATAGTGTCCTACCTTCAGTGTGACTGTCTAGTGGGTCATGCAATTCACTGCTGAAAACAAAGATGCTCTCCGGGATCCAACCATACAAAACAGAGACATAAACACAGGGTGGCTACAGAGTGGCTCTGACATTGCTCCTACCTCTGAGTCCATGCTGTGTGGACAGCATCTTCTTGCTCTGACTTCTGTTGCCAGGCTCTGACTGGGTTCTGTGCAATCGGAGGCCTTCCACAAGACAGTGCAATCAGAACAAAGCCTCTTCCACTTGGAGTTTCAGGAATGTATGCCTCTAATTTGGAAGCTCTTCAGCGGAATCCACAGGATGTTCTAAAAGAACATAGAGTAAGTGTCAGTACATGGGTCTGGCTGAAGATTTTCTCAGGCAGCAGTGTATGGACATAGGGCTGGAGTGGTTGGAGGTGGCTGAAAAACAGCCAGAGATAGAGTTGCTGTTGGGACATGATCTATGGTGGACAAAGAAAGGTAAAGGCACGGATCAGTAGTGCATGAGAAGGAGAGCCTTGGCTTCTCCAGCTAAAGCCCTGCTAATCAACCTGGGATGGTGAATTTACCAATGGGTTAAAACATAATAAATGCACTGTCCAATTCATGGCAGCATCTTACCACTCCTCCTGCCTTGTGGAGTCAGTCAACTCCCCGCTGTTCTCTTTCAATGTTTCATGATCATTCGTCTTCCTTGTATCTCCATCTGCTTCTATTGTATAAATCGTCTCCCTATGAGAGCTTTCATATTCTTGAAATAGGTGCTGTGTCTTGTGCTCCCTTTGGCTGGATGGCCTGCACGCGACTCACTGCATTGCCTACAGCCCCAAGGCCCCAGATGCAGGTGCAGATCCCGCCGGCAGGGAGCCTACTGTCCGCCCTGATCCTCCGCAGCGCCCGCTCCCGCTGAGAGAGCTTGAGGCAGTACCTGGCGGGAGAGCGGCGCCACTCAGGTCGCGCTCTAGTGGTGCCCGGGCTGCCCCTGGCGTGGCGTCCGAGGGCCTGACGGTGCGCTCAGCCCGTGGCAGGCAGCTGTGCAAAAGCGGACGCGCTGATCCGCCCTTTCCGCGGCCGGCTGCAGCACGAAGTTGGCCGCCGCCCCCAGAACTTCGGTCGCCTCCAGCTTCCCGGGACGCGGCGCGGGCTCCAGGCCATCCTGAGGGCGGCAGGAGAGTTGCTTCTTGGAGGCGCCATTCAGACCCACTGATGGTGGGGATGGCGCGCGGCGACTGTGACCAACTGACAGTTGGTCCCTGTGGTGCGGGCTGACGGGAGCCGGGTGCCGCGGCCCACCCAGGCCGGCCTACCGCCAGGGGGCGCTCTCAAGCTGGGTAGGGGCGGCGGTTGGGCGGTTGGGCGCGTGAGTGAGTGTGGCCCCACAGGTCCCTGGGATGGGCTTCCAGTGGGGAGGGGGGGAGAATCCCTGGAGCTGTGACAGTTGTGCCTGGAGGCAGAAGCACCAGAGGATCAATAATAACCCCTGGTTTGGCTGCCTTCCAGTTGATTCAGGCCACCTGTTGGGTCCTTGCTTCCTGAAGCTTTCCCTAACAATGCCAGCTCACACCTAAAGCTCCTTTGTCCATCTCTTCATTTTGTACTTAGGCTAACTCTGTCACTCTGTGTTTTATGTTTCTAAGTTGGATTATTCGCTTTCTACAGATAGATTATGAATGTCTCCAATGAGACCTTTAATATTTATTTTTCTCGAAACTCAGTTTTTATTTTTGACCTACCAGCAACCAAGAACTGAGCCTTTAACGTGTGCATTTTCTTCCTTAATTCAGCTAACGAAACAGTTATAGAACACCTACTGTGTGCATTCATTGTGCTTGGTGCTGTACTGGACACTTACCATGCCACTTGTGGTCTAGCAAACGACCTTAGTGCCCTTAACAGTTGCAGCGGTCAAGCAGAGTCCTCAGGGAAACCAAGACACCAGCAGGGACTGAATCATGGTCTAGTAGAATCAGCAGGTGGCACTGTGGTGGGACAAGCTTTTCATAGATGACATAGTCCCAAAGTTGTGGGCAAGAGTCCTATCAGGGATGCAGGAGTGGCAGCAACTGCCATAACCCATCCATACCAGGGATCCAGAGGGGTGACAACAGCTGGCTTGACTACCTGGCTGTGTGACAGGGTGATTGGTGACTGTCAGTGGAGCCTGTGGACCACTGTACCTGACTGTTGAACAGTTGGGAACATGTTGTGGCAGTGACCTAAACAGACACCCATCCCTCCCTTTCCCATCATTCCTGAGGAGCTGGGATTTATTCCCTGTATTTCAGGCCCTGTGGCCTCACCTCTCATCCTTATTCTACTTCCTCACTTTTGTCCTCTGAAGGGGGAGCATGTAGGTCACTGCAGTAAAGGGTCCTGCAGAGGTCACAGCCTGGTGGTGGTGGCAGTGATGTGGCAGTGGCAGTGAGGTGGCAGGAAGCAAGGACACCAGGCTCCCATGCCCTGTGTGGCCCCTAGGAGAGCATGTCCCTGTTCTGATCCACAGTAGAAGGAGGCAATGTGAGTGTCAAAGTCAGAATTATGTCTTTTCCAGTTTTTCCTCATTATCAAACACATTGATGCTGAGCTCTCATTGTGTTTGGATATGCAATCACCAGGGACTTCAGCAAAACTCAAACACCAAATCATCAGTTGAAAAATGAAACAGTTTATCCAACCACATTCCATTTAGTCACCTCTAGGTCCACTCCTGGCACCATTCTCATTGCTCTCAGTCTGGGTTCCACGGAACCTTCTCATCATAGGACAAATCGTATTTGAATAAGTCCAGTATCAGGTGTTATAATTTCAAAATGAGGTGTCCACCAGAAGCTCACGTGTGAGACAATGAAAGAAAGTTTTGGTGTATACAGATTGGGATGTAAGAACCTTAACATAAACAGTTCCTTAATCCACCAATATGGATAAACTGAGGGGTAACTCTAGACAGGTAGAAGTTGGTTAGAAGAAGTAGGTGACTGAGGGCATGCCTTTGGGGCTTATACTTTGTGACTGGTGCTTGCTCTCTCTCCTACCCGGTGGCCATGTTCTGAACTGGATACTTCCACCACATACTTCTGCTATGATGTTATGCCTCATCTTGGGCCTGCCACCCGCTGTGCACATAGGTCGTTATTACCTTCTTGAACCTGATCAATCAAAAATGGAAAGAGCTCATCTCCTTCCAGCCTCCTGGCCTGTCATGAACATCCAGAGGCTTGGGAAGCATTGGGCTCTGCCTCCTGCAGCAAGAGGGCATGGGCTGAGTGACACACCCCCCTCAGATAGGAGAGAGCTCTCGGGGCCCCTGCCTCCACTACCCCCTTTCCTCTAGACCCAGGTCTCGCTCACATGTGAACTGGGTTCCCCAGAGAGTTTGCAGTGCATGAGTCTTGACTTGCTCAGCACTTCAGCAAGCTTCTGACCCTGGCCCCATCTCAGGCAGCTTGTGAAAGACCAAAGGACCAGCCATGGACCAGCTATAGCCAAACTGCTCTGCATCCCTATGACACTCCACACTGGAGCAATTCAGATGCACAGCGTGGTCCCTAGGGAATGGTGCCTCTTAACCACAGCAGCTCCTACTGGGCTGTGATTTGTGACTACACTGTGGCACCTTGCAAGGAAGACACACAGGGTCAGCAGCACCTCACAGGATGAGGACCTCAAAACCCACATCCTCTATCCTCAGAGCTCAGAGGCATCACAAGGTCATAGCCAGCCTGCCAGGCTGCATGTGAGAAAGGGGGCTCTTTGTGCACAGACCCACCCAGCAGAAGCCAGCCTGGCTTTCTATGGCTGTTTCTCAATGGGACCTGGGAATGGACCAAGGAGAACTTAGAGTCTGGTGGGGACACAGCCCATCCAGGAGGACAGGTTGTGTTGTGCCCTCTCATACCCTGATCCCTCCACCCACAGTGCCCCTTCCTGTAGAGAAGGCTGGCCTCACAACCATCACCAGCCAAGGGCAGAACTTCCAGAGTCACAGCAGTCTGAGGGAAGGTGGAAAAGGTAGGCAAGTCTGCCCCAAGTCCACGGCAACCTCTCCCGGCCTGCTCTAAATGTTCTCATTTCTTTCCTCAGAAAAGAATCCAGCAGTTTCTCCATTTTTGTCCTAAGAAACCATGGCTTCCTCACTCTGTCTCAGGACATCAGCGTTCAGAGCTCTATCCTGAGTCCTGGGCTAGCATCCCTCCTTCATCACTACGGAGATTTCACAAAAAAAAGTAGAGTTCTGTTCCTGGGCAGAGAGCTTGGAGATGTCCCTAATGTCAAGAATTGAGCCCCTCACATCCCAGCCCCCAGCCCAGGGGCACATCAAAATGTGTGAAGGAAAGACTGACCAACTGCCCTGAAATCTCAGCATTTCACACTCACCAAGCACAGGGGCAGGAGTGTCTTCTTGTTCAACACGGCAGGCTGACCACATGATAAACTTCCTTGTCCTCCCTCAAGATCTCATTGATGTAAGACTAAAGGTATGCAAAAGTAGAAAGCTCTTGACCAAAAGGAGCCCCCAGTGACAAAGAGAAAATTCCTTTCTGGATCAATAGAAACTGGTTTTGGAAGCAACACTCTGAACAATGCACTGCTGCTGAAGTGGGGGCCCTGCTCCAGGAGAGACTGTGCGTGCCATATCCCGATAACGTGCAGACACTTGCACATGATCAGGTATTACACATGTCACTCGGGATGTATCTTGTTAACTTTACTCATCACCAATACCTATCCATGCAAAGTGTGGGAGCCTGAGGTGCTGCTTGTTCCTCTCTGAGGAGGGGATAGTCAACACCGGCACCACCCAAAACCCTGTCTTGACAGGTATAATGTCCTAATCTCCAGGGAAATGTGATGGCCCCTCACCCCCGGGGACTGCAGAGCACTCAACATGTGGCTACTGCCACTGAGGAACTAAAATTTTATTTAACTTTAGTTGATTCCAATTGTAATAGCCAAAGATAACTAGTGGCTGCTAAATTGGATAGTGCAGATGCTACAATACAATTAAATGGCACCTCTTACAGAGTGGACACAGCTGTCATGGTGGTAGTACTAGTGATGTTGGTAATAGTAACAAAGTAATGGCTCCAATCACTAACCTGTTTTTACCATAAAATCATCCCCCTAATCATGGTGAGGTGTTTTAAAACTAGTACCTTGTGGTGGTTGATGGCTTCTGAAGTGCAAGAATCTCACATTAGATTTCTTGCCTCCTCTTAAGTAGAAGTGAATGGGGTACTTGACATCACACTGCAGAGTCCATGGGACCCTTTTGCATATGGGACAACCCAGGCAGACCTGCTGTAGGCACAGTTTCAGCAGAGGGGGAGTTCAGAGAGGAACTGAACGGCTTCACTTGGCTTGAGCACATACATCTCCCAGGTCCCCAGCTGCTGGAGTCAGCCTAGGCACGATGGCCCTGTGTCTACCCTCTGCCCTGGGCTCACCTGTTTTTTTTTCTTAGTTGTGGATAGGTCTTTAACTTTTTTTATTTATAAATGGTGCTGAGAATGGAACACAAGGCCTCTGACATGCAAGGCAAATGTGCTATGGCTGAGCTACACTCCCAGCCAATGTGGCAACTTTTTAAAAAAAGTGTCAGAGATATAATTATATAGGAATATGTATACAGATATGTAAAAGTATTTTTAAGAAATAAAACACTAGAGGGACAGGGGATGTAGCTCAGCGGTAGAGTGCTCAACTGGTATAGGAGAGGCCCTGGGTTTGATCCTCAGCACCACCTCAAAATAAATCAATAAAATAAAGGCATTGTGTCCAAATACACTCCCTCAAAAAACCTAGTAAAAATATATTTTATATATGCATGTAAAATGATTACAGTGGACCACTTCTTGGCAAAATTAAAAAATTAGCCACAGTACCAATGAATGACTCAATTAAATTGAAATTCTTGGACTAAAGGTAGGCGTGCCCTTTAAATTTTGGCATATTTTCTGAAACTTCTCTGCAGAAGAGGTATGACAATTTTGTATTGCAATTATCAGAACTTGAAAATTCCATTTTCCAACACTGTTAACATTAGATTTTCTCACTATCTTGATTCTTTGTATTTGATAGGCAAACACAGTTTATGTTTCCTTTGGATTCCTCTATTGTGATTTGGATTACTAAATTTTTGGTATGTCATCTTTTATAAACAGCAGATACTGGGTTTTACCACTTTTGTAGGCTCTTTGTTTCTCCCTATTGACTTGTAGGAGGTCCCTATGTTATAAGCTCTCGGAAGCAGGGCAGATACCCACAGAAACATCACCAAAAAACTGTTTTCTAGCAATTGGCCACAGTTTCGCCTCTTGCAGAGAGCTCTTTGCCAGCTTGACCTGAGAACTTCCTGTTATCTGGCCTCTCAAAACTTGCACCACCTCCCAATCACCTTGCCCTGTGGACCAAGCCTTGAACATAGGTTGCCTTGAGAATCTTCAACATCCCAACCACAGATACCCTTCACTGAGTGCAGTGAGTCATGTAAGCTCTGTTCCCAGGGGAGAGAAAGTCCATATCGCTGTGACAGTTTCCTATAAATAGGTGTCTGCAACTCTGCATATTTCAACATTCACTATTATGTGGTCAAATGTAAATCCTGGAGAAAGTTATGGGGATTTTGCGGAATGGTTTTCATTAACTCAGAAAGGAAAGACAGGAAATAAAAATAATTACTAAAATTTAATCATTTGTTAATAAATAATAAATCTAATTATTAAATAATTATTGAAGTTTCATAAAGGGAAGTATCGCGAAGTCTATAAAAAATGACTTCATTCCATAACTGCCTTTGAGAAGATGAAGAGTAGCGGTAGTATTTCTAGCACTAAGACAAATTCGCCACTGGGATGTAATTGAGAGAGGGCTTCTTTCCACTTGATATATTTTGTATGAATATTCACTGACCTGTGTTGTTTGGTTTTCTGGCATTCCCTCTTATTTGGATTCAGACTTGCCCAGGGCTACCCTGGAATAGGCCATATTCATGCCAGAAAGACAGATTACTAAACCCCAGTTAGGATATGTAAATGATACACATATCTTTCAGTTCATAAGATTCTCATTTTATCTGTAGACACTAAAAATTGTTGAACCATCTCTAGGAAATTTCCAGTTTCCAGGAAAGGAAGATGCAGTCCTTCCTCTCATTCTGTCTGTCTCCCTGGCTGTGGAGTCTGTATGTGTTCAGGGGATTTTCAGATATTTGACAAGGGCCCAAATTCCCATGATTGTTCAAAGCAAAGGCCTTATAGGAATTGTGCCCTGTTCTCATTAACCATGCAAGGATACTCCTAGGAAATTTGTATCAGCATAAAGGGACAGTTATGAAAAGAGTGTGAAGCAATAGATTCTTTATTCATTGGTAAATTTTTCTATGATTTTTATTCTCTTTTATATTAAGTGGAACTTACCTGAACTGTCAGTTAAAAATGAGAAACAATGCCACTAAAGCCTAGAGTAGTCAGCTCTTTGCTGCTCTGAGGACAAGATCTGATCAGAATGATTTAAGGGGAGGAAAAAAAGTTTCTTTGGGGGCTCACGCATTCAGAGGTCTCAGGCCATTGAGAGCAGACTCCATTCTTTGCAACCTCAGAAGAGGCTGAACATCATGGCAGGAGAGTGTGGCAGAGGGAAGTAGCTGGCATGATCATCAAGAAGCCGAGAAAGAGATTTCCACTTTCCACCTACAGGTACACAGCCCACAGCCTTGACCCCCAAGACAAACCTTCTCCACCTGAACCCCACCTGCCTTCAGTTACCAGCCAACTGATCCCAGCAGGTGAGGAGTTCACACATTGGGTGAAGGCTCTTGACACCCTATCAACTTCTACTATCCAAAGATTCAAAGGAATATTAACAAGAAGAGAAAACAGCCTCCTCCACCCAACACTACACAGCATGGTTGGAAAATATCCAACAGAACCACAAAAGGCTCTAAGGATGTATCCCAAGAGTTGTGACTGGATGAATATGTTACAAAGAAGCCACCTTTGTCAATACCTGCCATGGCCACTCAGTCAAATGAGAACAACTAAGATATTCCTGCACCATCTCTTCCTAATTTTCTCAAAGAAACATCAAATGGTACAAATGCTAAACAGAGGAAAGGGAGAAAAGGCAGATCCAAGGACCAGCTCTCTTTTGTCATCAACTCTGGGTGGCCCAGCTCCCATGGAATTTGACTTGCCTGCTGAACAACCAGTATTAGGCCACCTAATTTGATATTCAGCCAGGGCCTGCCTCAGAAAGGTACTACAGAGCAAATACAGGTGCAGGTTCTCCTTTGATTTCATGCCCTGGAACAATTGTGAGTATCCTTTCTTCCTCAAGAAGAGGCAGATAATAGCCCACCCTCAGTGGACAGCTAATCCTGGATACCTTATGTGGTAACAGTGAAAAAAAAAAAAAGAAAAGAAGGACAACAAAAGGCTTACTGAACCTTGATCCCTTCAGATGATCCAATTTTCTGCAACCCATACAAGGGATCATGCCAAGGACGTGGACTTTGCAGATATTCACTGTCCCCAAACCTCTCAACATGCACTCCACTCCAAAATCCTCTCACCCTGGTTTGGATTCTTGTCAGGAAAATGCCTGAGTGTGTAAACCCATGCTGCCGGGAAATGACTGCAGAGCAGGGGAAAGTCCGGCACTCAGAGTGGAAGCCTCCAGCATCCATCCACTTCCAAGTCAAAGGCCTGGAGATTCTAGGCTCTGGCAGGAGATTGCACTTGTTTGTTCCCCTGTGGGTCTCTCTGGGCCTTGCGCACCAGGGGTCCCACTTGGTGCTGCTATGCCCTCCTGGCAGCTCTCCAAATATCTTCCAGTGTCAGGGACAGGTGGACTGCCAGCGTATTGACGTTAGCGAGAACGGGTCAGCAGAGGAGCTTTCATTCCTGGCGGCATCCCAGGAAGATCCAACCCAAGCAGCAGCTCAGCGGTCATGTTAGGAGGGGAGACCTTGGCACGGAACCCCAAGAAGGCATGTTCTGTGCAACACATGCGGCCCCAACTTCTTCAGTCCCTGAAAGTGGAGCGTGGTTCTGTTGGTGGCCTGTCCAAAGTGCCCTCAGGGCAATCCTGCTCTTTCGAGTGCCCTGGACCCAGCAGCTGTCACTGACCTGCTGGCACGACCCTGCAGTACCGCTAGGCGGCGCCGTCCGCGGTTAGTCGCACCAGGCAGGCAGAGCGTCCTGCAATCTCTTATCCCAGAGCCAGCACTGGGGGCTCCACAGGTGCAGCGAACCTGGGAGGGCCGGAGGGCTGGTGAGCACCAGGAGGACGCAAGGATCATCCCAGGTAGCACCAGCTCCAGCAGCCTTGCTCTCCTGTCCTGTTCCTCCAGGGCCTGACTCCACTGACAGTTGGCCCAGTCAGAGAGCAGCTACTAGGGACAGCTGAGGGCAATTATGCATCCAAGGCAGCTTGGCAGGTTGGGGGAACATGGAGCTCAATAACATGCCACTAACTCTGGCTGCCCTTCTGTTCCTAGAAAACCAATCTAGGAGATTGAGATCGCTGCACCAGGGGCAGAATGTAGGTTAAGGGCAGGTGCAGGTGGGCCCCTTGTTTTCTAGGGAGGGCAGCAAGGGAGGGAGTCCCTGAACATGGGTGTCAGAGGGAAGGAACAAGAGAGCAAGGGAGCTTCCAGCGCACTGCACCATCTGCACCAGCCAGGCCCTACTATGGCGACAGCGGCTGTAGTGCCTTCAGCAGCAGCTGCTGCTGCTGCTGCCAGGCACCAGGTCCAGTCCAGAAATCCTTTGGGCCCTACTGGCTAGATATTTCTGCAGAGGCAGAAATATCTAGCCAGTAGGCCTGAACTTGAGGGTTCTTCCTCTTGGCGTGCCTCTTGGCTCTAGACATAAAGCCCTCTGAGACAATGCAGGGGGTTCTTGGGGCAATCCCTGGATGAAGAGATTTCACCAGAGTGTCACAGCCCCTGCCAAAAAGATGCTTCACAAAGGTCTGTGGCATGAGCGCATCAAGTGACCTGTAGGAACCTTATTATCAGGCTCAACCAGGGCTTCCCGTCAATTTCACACATCAGCCTTGATAGAGGAGTGGAAATGTAGACGTTTCTAAAGTTGGATATTAAAAATGGGGAGATCAACATTTTTCTGTGGAGCCCTGAATCCAGAAAGGAGTCGGGGATGAGAGGATGGTATTTATCTCACAGACACTGAAAGAAGTCGGTATTGATTTGCCTCTGGCAAATACCAGTAGCGTCATCAGCTTCAATATACCATCAGCAAGAAGTACGGGCAGAAGATTCTGAAGCAAAAATCGTAATAGACAAGACTTCAACTTCCACAGAATATAAGGCTCTTGCAAGTTCGGAGCCATTTCTTCTTGATTGCAGTGAACAGCAGATCACACATGTGCTAATGTTGCTTTTCTGAGAGAAGATGGAAGAGGGAAGACTTTTCTGGCAGAATAGGACCTTCACCTAACTTCCAAATCAGCAAACAACCATTCTATGAGCCAGCTTTTCATCACTGGAATGAAATACCTGAGGCAACTGACATATAAAGACAAAATGTTTATTTTCCTTATGATTCTGCATGTTCTAACCCAAGCACTAAGGATCCTTTGTGTTGCTCCTGTAGAAAGGGAAGCACAGCATGATGTAAGCACGTGGCAGAGCAAGCTGCTCTCCTCATGAGCTAGGAAGCCCTGGAGCACAGGCCGGGCCTACAGTCTCCTCTGGGGGAAATGCACAGTGACCTGAGAACTTCCCATTACCCTGACCTCCCCAGACTTGCACTGCCTCCCAATCACACTGCCCTGTTAATCAAGCCTTTAACATATGTGCGTGGAGAGTCTTCAACATCCCAACCAAAGCTACCCTTCCCTGAGTGCAGTTAATCATGAAGCCCTGTTCCTAGGGGAGAGAAAGTAAATATCATGGTGACAGTTTCCTACTCACAGGTGTCTTCAACTCTATGTACTTCAATATTCACTATTATGTTGTCAAATGGAAATCCTGGAGAAAGTTCTGGAGATTTTTGTGAAATTCTTTTCGTGAACTCAGAAAAGAAAGATAGGACTTAAAAACAATTATTAAATTTAATCATTAATTAATAATTAAATGAACTTACTTATTCAATAGTTATTGAAGCTTCAAATAGAGAATTTCAGAGAAGACTATAAAAAATAAATGAATTCCACAACTGCCTTCATTAAGATGAAGAACAGCGGTAGTCCTTCTAGAACGAAGACAAATTTGCAACTGTGATGCCATATGAAGAGGACTTCTTTTCACTTTATATGTTTTGTATTAATATTCACTGTCCTGTGTTACTTTGTTACCTGGCATTCCCTCTTATTTGGATTCAGACTTGCCCAATGCTTCCCTAGAGTAGGAAATATTCATACCAGAAATACAAATCAATAAACTCCAGGAAGTACATGCAAAGGATCCACATATCTTTCAGTTCATAAGATTTTCATTTTATCTAGAGACATGAACAATCATTGAAATATCTCTATCAAAGTTCATCTTTCCAGGGAAGGAAGATGCAGTCCTTCCAGTGATTGTCTGTCTCCCTACCTGTGGAGTCTGTGTCTGTTCGGGGGATTTTCAAATATTTGACAAGGGCCAGAATTCCTTTGATTGTTCAAAGCCAAGTCATTTCTAAGTGTGCCCAGTTTTCAATAACCATATAATAATACTCCTAGGAAATTTGTACCATCATAAAGGGACAGTTATCAAAAGAGTGATAAGCAATAAAGACTTTCTTAATTGGTAAATTTTTGTATATTTTTTTTTTAATATAGTATCAAAGTGAGCTTACCAAAACTGGAAGTTAAAAATGAGTAACAATACAAGTGAAGCCTAGATTTGTCAGCTTTTTCGCTACAGTGAAGACCCAATCTGATCAGAATTATCTTAGGGGAGCAAAGTTTATTTGGGGGCTCATGAGTTCAGAGGTCTCAGTCCATAGAGAGCAGGCTCCATTCTTTGGAACCTAAGGTGAGACAGAATATCATGGCAGAAGAGTGTGGCAGAGGGAAGTAGCTGACAGGATGATCAAGAAGCAGAGAAAGAGATTTCTACTTTTTACTTACAGATAGATAGCCCACAGCCTTGACCAAAAAGACAGACCTCCTCCAGGTCCGGAGGCACCCTGCTTGCCTTCAGTTAGCTTCCAACCGATCCAAACAGGTGAGTAATTCACAGATTGGGTTAAGGCTCTTGATGCCCAATTAACTTCTACTCTCCAAGGATTCAAAGAAGTATTTACCAGAAGAGAAAACAGCCTCTGAAACCCAACACAGCATGTTTGGAAAGTATAAAAAACAAAAACAAAAAAGACAATAAAAATGTATCCAAAGAGTTGTGACCAGATGAATAGCTTACAAATCAGCCACCTTTGTCAATACCTGCCATGGCTGCTCACTCAAATGAGAACAACTAAGATATCCCTGCACCAGCTCTTCCTCATTTTCTCAAAGAAACATCAAATGGTACAAATGCTAAACAGAGAAAAGGGAGAAAAGGCAGTGCCAAGGACCAGCTCTCTTTTTTCATCACCTCTAGCTTGCTCAGCTCACATGGAATTTGACTTCCATGCTGACAACTAGTATTAGGCCACCTAATTATACATTCAGCCAGGGAGCCTGCCTCAGAAAGGTACTATAGAACAAATTCGGGTGCAAGTTCTCCTTTGATTTCAGGCCTTGGAATAATTGTGAGCATCCTTTCTTCTTCAAGAATAGGCAGACTAACACCCCACCCTCGGTGGACAATCGTACCTGGACACAATATGTGGGAACAAAAAAGAAAGAAAAAAGAAAAGAACAGAAAAGACAAGAGAGAACGACAAAGAGGCTCATGAACTTTGATCCTCCAGATGCTCCGATTTTCAGCAACCCACACAAGGAATCATGGCAATGACTTGATTTCCAGACAGTCACTGTCCTCAAACATCTCAAACATCTTCTTCTGCCTATTCTTGAAGAAGAAAGGATGCTCACAATTATTGCAAGGCATGAACTCAATGCACTCCACTCAAAAATCCTCTCACCCTAGTTTCAATTCTTGTGAAGGAAGTGCCGAAGTATTTGAACAATACCCCCGTGAAATGACTGCAGAGCACAGGGAAAGTCCGGCACACAGAAAGGAAGTGTCTCACATCCATCCACTTTGGAGTCAAAGGCCTGGAGATCCTAGGCTCTGGCAGAAGAGTGCACTGGTGTGTGTCCTCCATGGGACTTTCTGGGCTTTGCGTGCCAAGGGTCCCCCTTGGTGGCTGCTATGCCATCCTGGCTGCTCTCGACATACTTGCGGGTGTCACAGGACAGGCGGACTGACGGCCCAATGACGTCACCGTGTGCCAGTCATCCTAGGGGCTTCCTGACCTGGTGGCATCCCAGGAAGATCCAACACAAGCAGCAGCTCAGTGGTCACGTTAGGAGGGGAGACCTTAGGACCGAACCCCATGAGGGCATGTTCTTTTCAGCACAAGCGGCCCCAACTCCTTCAGCCCCTGCAAGTGCAGAGTGGTTCTGCTGGTGGCCTGTCTAATGTGCCCTCTGGGCACTCCTGCTCCTTCCAGGGCCCTGGACCCAGCTGTCACTAGCCTGCCAGCACCACCCGAAGTACCGCTAGGCGGCGCTGCCTGCAGTTGGTCGCACCAGGCAGGCCTAGTGCCAGAACACCCTGCCTCCTGGCACCAGCCCACTCTGGACTCTGCAGATGCAGCGAACCTGGGAGGGCTGGAGGGCTGGCGAGCACTAGGAGGATGCAAGGATCAACACAGCACCAGCACCAGCGGCATTGCCCTCCCATCCTGCTCCTCCAGGTCCTGGCCCCGCTGAAAGTTGGCCCAGTCAGCGAATTTGCCTGGGTTCCCAGCAGCCCTAGGGAGCAGCCACTGTGGACACATGAGGGCAGTGGAGCATCCAAAGCAGCTGGGCGGGTTATGGGAACTTTGAGCTCCACCACCTCCTTCCACCGGGTGCCCCTCCATTCCTAGAAAGCCAAATCTGGAGATCATTGCAACCTGGACAGAATGAAGGCTAAGGGCAGGTGGGTGGATCTGTTGCTTTTTAGTGAGGGCAGCAGGGAGAGAGTACCTGAACATGGGCGACAGAGGGAAGGAGCATGGGAGCTTCCAGCATGGTGCACCCTCTGCACCAGCCAGGCCCACTTTGGTGGCTGCAGCTGCTGCTGCTACTTTTGCTGCTGCCCGGCACCAAGTCCAGTCCAGAAATCCTCTGGGCCCAACTGTCCAATGGTCCCTTCCATTTACCCGCAGCTGCAGAGATATCTAGCCAGTTGGGATGAACCTGAGGCTTCCTCCTCTTGGCCTGACTCTAGTCTCTCAGACACAAAGCCCTCTGAGACAATTCCCCAGGTTCTTGGGGCAACCCCTGGAGGAAGACATTTCACTGGAGCCTCACAGCCCCTGCCACAATGATGCTCCAAAAAGTCTGTGGGATGAGTGAACCAAGTGCCTGATTGTAACCTGATAATCAGGCTCAACCAGTGCTGCCTGTCAATTTCACACATCAGCCTTGCTAGAGGAGTGGAAATGTAGAAGTTTCTAAAGTTGCATATTAGTAAAAGGGGGAGAGCTCAAAACTTTTCTGTGGAGCACTAAATCCAGAAAGGAGTTGGTAATGAGAGGATGGTGTTTATTTCACAGACACTGAAAGAAATGTAGCTGGTACTGATTTGCCTCTGACAAATAGCAGTAGCATCACCAGCTTCAAGATATCATAAGCAAGAAGCACAGGCGGAAGATTCTGAAGCAAAAAAAGAATGGAAAGAATTCAACTTCCATAGAACATAAGGCTCTTGCAGGTTCTGAGCCATCTCTTGCTGATTGCAGCACACAGTAGATCACACATGTGCTAATTTTGCTTTTCTAGTGGAAGACCTAAGAGGGAAGACTTTCCTGACAGAATAGAACCTTCCCCCAACTGTAAAATAATAAATCAACTGTTCTATTAGTCAGCTTCCCATGACTTTAATGAAATACCGGAGATAACTGGCATTTATAGACAAAATGTTGACTTTTCTTATGATTCTGGATGTTCTAACCCAAGAACTAAGGACTCCTGTTTTGCCCCTCTAGAAAGGGAATCACAAGGAGATTTAAGCACATGGCAGAGCAAGCTGCTCTCCTCATGGGCTAGGAAGCACTAGAGCACAGGCCCGGCCTACAATCTCCTCTGGGGAAATGCACTGTGACCTGAGAACTTCCCAATACCCTGACCTCTCAAAACTTGCACTGCCTCGCAATCACACTGCCCTGTGGACCAAGCCTTTAACATATGTGCCTTGAGATACTTCAACATCCCGACCACAGCTACCCTTCACTGAGTGTCATTGATTAATCACGAAGCCCTGTTCCTAGGGAAGAGAAAGTAAATCCCACTGTGACAGTTTTCTACTAGTAGGTGTCTTCAACTCTATGTATTTCAACATTCATTATTATGTTGTCAAATGGAAGTCCTGGAGAACGTTCTGGAGATTTTGTGAAATTGTTTTCATTAACTCAGAAAAGAGAAGAAAATAAATGTATTTGAAATGTGGAACAATAGTGTAACGTTATACTCTCAGTTGGAATCTGGCTCATTAAGCTTTTTGGTTTATAACAGAGTTCTTTGAAAATACTGTGGGATACTATCTGCAATTCTGATTTTCTCTATTAGTTTTTAGTTCTATCTACTTACTCCTCATAAAAGTATGCGTAATTTCTTTTTTCAAATATCTGTGTTCTTCTAAGGATAGGTGTTCCTATACTCATTTAAAAGAATACAAACCCATAACCAAAGTAAAAATAACTTCAAAGACATAAGAATATTATTTTTGCTTCTAATTTTAATATTTCTTACTTTGTCCTTGATAAATGTTGACATGTGCCAAGGCATAACTGATCCAAGTATATTCTGAATTTTCATTAATAATAATGTTTATGAAATTATGGTCATACAATTGGTACTAATATGTAAACCATTTAATTTATTTGATATAGGAAAGACAGAAAATAAAAATAAATATTAAAGCTTCATATAGAGAAGACTATAAAAAATCAATGACTTCCATAATTGCCTTTTTAAGATGAAGAGTAAATGTCGTATTTATAGAAATAAAATAAATTTGTAACCAGGAGGCAATATGAAGGAGACTTCTTTATGAAAGGAAAGTGACCATAACACTCAGAGTAACCAAGATATCTTTATTGCAGCAGTGCAAAAGAGGAGATAAAGAGAGACAGTGAAAGAGTGGGGAAAGACAGAAGAAAGGGGGGAGAGCAATGAGAGAGAGAAAGAGAGAGAGAGAGAGAGAAGAGAAGAGGAGAGGAGAGGAGAGGAGAGGAGAGGAGAGGAGGAGAGAAAAGGAGAGAGTGAGAGGGAAAGTAAAAGCCAGAGAAGAAAGGGAGAGCAAGAGAGAGAGAGAGAGAGAGAGAGAGAGAGAGAGAGAGAGAGAGAAAGAGAGAGAGAGAGAGAGAGAGAGAGAGAGAGAACAAGAAAGTATGAGAGAGAGGCCCAGCAGGAGGGAGTTTTTATAGCCTAAATCTAATAATGTCTCTGGGTCTGCAAGCTGTCTTCTTGGCACAAGTTGGGGTTAAGTGTTCAGCCTTGAGTGGGGGGTTGAGTGCTCAGCTTTGAGTGGGGTTGAGTGTTCAGACTTGGACGCAAACAGGTGATAAAGGACCAGACAGAGGGGGGTTGGGGTGCATGGGTTATCCTGCAGCTAAGGTTTCTTCAGCCTGCCCTGCAGACAACTTAGTTTAGCCTGATCTGCACCTAAAATTCCTCCCTTTTTGTTTTTCTAGTTGACATGGGGGTGGTGTAATCATCTGGCTACTTCCTGCTTAATGACGGGAGGTGTGGGACCTAGGAGGGAAAGTGGAAAAATGTCCCGGGGACAGGCCTGGGAACACCAGGGCAGCTAGAAATAACATCCAGTGGCTATAGACAGTTATCTCAGAAGGGGAAAAGTCCATAAAGGTTCCTTGAAGCCATAGGTTGTCAACAGCATCAAACCTTTTCTGAGTGGAGGAGATCTTCAGTATCAGCCATTGGTCCCATCGTAGGGACTTTAGGAAGTATCAGAGGTGGCTTGGTTGAATCCAGTAATGTTAACGGTGACAGCCTGATTGCAGCCAGTGGAAGGGCAATCACCTTGACCCATAAACTGAGAGTGGGTGGTGTCATCCTGGTACCATGTTGCTTGGATGTTAAAGCACCATCTGTGGTTGGGATAGAAACTTGAATGAGATTAATGATTAGTAAAAAAGAAGAGAATTGGCAAAAAAATCTTGAGTTTGGTAGGTGTGGTGGGAGTCCAGAACTGAACATTTGGAACAGGTGCCTTTTTAAGGTGAGAGACATGTTACCAGGGGGAGTGGTCCAAAAGCTTGGTCATCATTGGAGTATGACCTATGATACGGGGTTCCATCCAGTGAGGTTCCAACAATTGAGGATGCAGTTCCCGAAGTAATACTGCGTCATCCAGTTGAAGAGCGTCCAATTCAGTTCCTGGTTGTGTTGGGATTGCAGCAATGAATGGCGCAAGAAGGCATCAGTCTGCATGTTCCTTTAGGAGTTTGTGTAGAAGTGTGAGATAGGACAGATAGGATACAAGAGGAGGAGGACTGATTGGAAAGTGTTAGGTAGTTAAGAAAGGGTACCTATAGAGTTGCTCAAAGGGACTAAGGCCTGAGGGAGCTCTGGGGGCTGCCTCAATTCAGGTGAGGGTCAATGGCAGGAGATTGGGCCAGGACAGCCTGAGTTCAATAGCATGTTTAATGAGATGATCCTTGAGAATGCTGTTAAGCCTCTCAACCTTACCCGAGGATTGGGGTTGGTGGGGGATGTGGAGCCTCCAAGTGATGTTGAGGCATTTGGAGAATAGTTGAAAAACCTGAGAAGTGAAGGCTGGACTGTTGTCTGACTGAATGGAGGCAGGAAGTTCAAACCTGGGAATGACCTCCTCAGTGAGGATGGAGGTGACAGTGTTAGCAATTTCCCTGGAGGTAGGGAAGGCTTATATCCAACCTGAAAAAAATATCAACCAAAGTAAGTAGGTAGTGAAGCTTTTTGTGCCTAGGCATGTGAGTGAAGTTGATCTACCAGTCTTCACCTGGGTGGTGGCTCCTCATCTGATGTGTGGGGAATTTAGGTTTGTTGCTTCTTTGTGGGGATGCTATAGAGCAGACAGAACAAGCAGAGTGGACCTGCCAAAGAGTAGTTCTCATTCCTAGGAAGTGAAAGAAGAGTTGTAAAATCTGAAAAATGGTATAGGGAGGGTTTTAGGTGGAGGCAGAGTCTCTGGAGCTGGAGGAGTTGGTCATGAGTCATAGGTCTCTGTCTTGGGCATCAGGGGCTGGTAGTCTTAAAGAAGTAGTTGATTGACTGACTGGTTGGTGAATTTGTGTATCTGATCTTTCAGGAACTTTTGTAGGCAATTTAACAGACATGGTCCTATTAAGAGAAACATAAAGAGGACAAATAGGGGTCCTGCAAGGGGAAGAAACCAAGGCCATACTTGACTGAACCTTTCCCTTGGAGACCATTGGCCTAGTTGCTGTCTCCTCTTTTCTAGCTGTTCTTGTCCTTCATTACTCCCAGGAAAGACTGTGTTTTGGCTTAACTATTTTTGGTAGGTGTTTAAGATCAAGCTGTCAAAATTGACTTTGTTTCTATCTATTGTTGAGAGTCAGCCTCAGCCGAGTTCCCATAAGGTTCACTTGTGGGGGAACTTGAGAGCAGCTTCTTAGTTCTGCTAGTGCCATTTACGCTAAGATGGGTCCAGATTTTGCTTGACAATGTGGCTTCCCTTGGAAGCATCAGGAATGTCTCCCGACTCCAATGATCCTTGTATTCACAGCAAGGGCACTAATTGGCTTTTCATTCTCCAGTGGTCTCATTAATCTCCCTGATCAGGAGGTTATGTGGCCCAGAATTGCAAAGCTCTTTAGAGAGTTCTCTGTTCCCTAGATTCAGACTGACTTAGAGGGTAAGAGCCAAATATTGGTTTCCTTGGCCATTTTAATTTAATTTTAAATTTAAGTTTTGATCTTAAACATCTAGCAAAGTCATTCTGACATATAGTAACATGGGAGGTAGAGCTTTATCTCACGTAAGGCGGGGCTATTTATAAATCTTAGGTAAAGTGTTCTAGTATTGAAGCTGATCTTTGTTTTTAAATATCATTTTATAAAGTTTCCATATATTGTTGCTTGATGTCACATGAATACTAGGTAACACAATATGATTACTTTTAAATTGTACCCCAGTTTATAGAACTTTATATTAATCTTATTGATAACAGTTCCAGTTATAGAAAATTAAATGATATAAATAAATCTCCAATATGTTATTTTTATAAGCCTAAGATTACCATGCAACATTTTGGAGAACATCAGCTTGATATAATTTTTTTTAAAGCTTCTATCTTAAAGACTTATATACCTGGAATATATGAACACATTTAATATACAAAAAAGAGTAATAGTACCACAATTACATTGATGTTTTTATATTAATCAAGTTTAGATCTTAAAGAAATAACATATTACAATATTTCAAAATAACAGTTGTTGTTATCCATAGTTGTATAATCCTTAATTTCATCAAGATTACTTGCTCAAAAAACTTACATATATAAGCAACTTACACAGACCTTCTTTATCACTTACTTAAATATATATAGGTAACGTACACAGACACTCTCTTATCCAGAAACACATTTTTCTTCAATTAAATCCATATTTAGAACCTCCTAATTACTCTTTATCATCTGTTAACTCCTTATTTATTCAGTCTTTGAAACAATCCTTGTAAATTTCTGAATTTAGGCAAGTTATTCCATTTTAATAAGAGATATTTTGTTATTTGAGGTACACAATTAATCACATCTATTTAACACTTCATAAAAACATAAACAATGTTTAAGTGTATAGAATTATGTTGTTGAACGGATGAGCAAGGCAAGGCAGGTAACATAGCATAGGAGATAGGGAAACAGTTTTATTTGGTTGCAGCCAGATTCAGAGGGCACAGCTTCTGCTGTAATCAATTTATCCCTTGAACCCCAAATTTAGGTAGTTTCATAATTTTGCACACAGCATGTAAGGGGAGGGGCTCAGAAGTTCACAGTCTTCAGAAGTTCACAAAAAAAGCATTTTTTTCTCTCTCTGTTTTGGGCAAGTTAACCCTTCAAGGACACCTGAGAAGGGGAGAGCTTCTTCTTCCCTTTCTTCCCTCCCTCTGCCAGCTGTTATCATGGAGCCCAGTTGGTAAATCCCTTATCTTAGAAATGTAGCCATCACTGTGAACCCCAACTCAAGGCCAGAGGCCTTGTTTACATTTTTTGTGAAAACACTAGTAAGGGGGTGTCCAGAACCTGGAGTGCTGATTTTTTCCGGCCAATGGCCAAGTAAAACAGGGCAACGTGAAAAGAGGAAATTTATCTCCATTGAACTTTTCTGTAGGGACTCTTTGCTGACAATCCTAAAATCAGCCATGGTACAGATTCTGTAGAAGGTCAGTTATGACTTTTCTGTGGGACTGGGTAGGAAGGGGGAAGATGGGAAGGCGGGGCTGAGAGCAGCTCCCATGGATCTGAGAATGAGGAAGGAGATGCAAAAGAATAATCGAAAAGGGGGTTGGGATTTTCCCTAGCAAGGAAAACTTGAGCAGTAGAACAGGTAGAGCAGAGGGGAAGTTGGGAGTGAATATATCAAAAAGCCTGTAAGGGACTTTAATTCTTACTAACCTTGTTTTTAGTGATGACAAAGCAACGTTAAAGGCCATTTCCATCAGATTTTGGATAGGGGTCCCAGGGTTCTCCTCAGCTAGTTTGAGCTTTGGGTTAGCTGCTAAGAGGACCTGGTGGGACCCAGTGTGGGCACTGACAGGAGAAGAGAGGAGTGAGTAGGTGGAGGGATAACTTCAGTACCTTCTACCTCAGCAAGGGGGCTATGGTTTGAGGAATGGTGGTAGTTTGGGTTTTGGATCTAGTAATGGGAGGGGAGAAAGCAGGTTATTGAGGCAGGGGAGATGGTGGAGGGGCTGGGGCAGAAGGTTGAGGGTGAGGACCTGTTTGAGCCAGGTGATAGGGTGCAGATTCATCAGCAAGGTCAAAAGTAGTGGATGAGTCTGGAAGAGGAGAAGATTGGGGATTGGTGGTTGTAGGGGTTAGATTGCAAGCAAAAAAATCTGTAGAGGTTTGCAAGTCTTTTCTTTTTTCTGCCTTCCTGTGAATTTCTTGAACATTTAAAAAATCAATTCAAAAGAAGTTAAAGATTTAATCATAAAACTTAAGACCATAAAACTACTAATAGAAAACAGAGGAAAGGATCATGACATTGTACCTTGTAATACTTTGTAGATATGACCCTCAAAATACAGGCAACAAAAACAAAAATAAATTAAGAGTACGTTAAAACAACAATAATAGCAAAAGTGTTGCTCAGTTAAGGGAGCATCAACAGAGTAAAGAGGCAACCTACATAATGGGAAAAAAATATTTACAAGCCATATGAATGTTAAAGGATTAATATTCAAAATATATAAGAAACTTAACTCTATAGCCAGGAAATAATCAAAATTTAAAAGTATGCAAAAGACCTGACTAGAAATTTCTCTGAAGAAGATACACAGATGGCTAACAGATATATGAGGAAGTTCTCCACATAATTAATCATCAGGAAAAATTTTAAAGTATGTAATAGAACTAGATTCTGTTTCTCACCCTGCACAAAACTCAACTCAAAAGTGGATCAAAATCTAGGAATTAGGGTAGGTCTTTGATCCACCTTGAGTAGTGGTATTTTCTTGAGTTCATTCTGTATCCTGAATATTAATGCCTCATTGGGAGAAAGCTGCAAAGATTTTCTCCCATTCTGTCTATTCTCTCCTCATGCTCTTTTTTTTTTCTTGTGGAAAAGCTTTTAAATTTGATGCCATCCCACTTATTGATTCTTGTTTCTTTATTTCTTGAACTTTCGGACTCTTGTTAAAGAAGTTGATGCCTATGCTAATATGTTGGAATTTTTTTTTTTAGAGAGAGAGAGAGAGAGAGAGAGAGAGAGAGAGAGAATTTGTTTAATATTTATTTTTTAGTTTTCGGCGGGCACAACATCTTTGTTTGTATGTGGTGTTGAGGATCGAACCCGGGCCGCACGCATGCCAGGCGAGCACGCTACCGCTTGAGCCACATCCCCAGCCCCAATATGTTGGAATGTTAAGCCCAGGTTTTCTGCAAGTGATAGGAGAAAACAGGATGAAATTATATTTTATATGTGTTTGAATATGGTATAATGAATCTTATTAATATGCATAATTTTAATCCTCCAAAAAAAGCTACATTGAGATGTTACCTCATCTCTGTTATAATGGCTAAAATAGAAAAAATATGAAACAATTGTTGACAAGGAAACAATTCTGCACTGTTTGTAAGAATGTAAATTAGCACAGCCATTATAGAGATAATTATGGGGGTTTCTCAAAAACTTAGAAATAGAAATATATGTTATACAATAGCCCACTCTGGTTATGCATATCCAAAGAAATTGAAATTAGATTTTGAAAGAGATATTTATACTTCAGTGTTCATTGCAATATTTATTAACAATAGAAGATATAGAAATAACCTAAGGGTTCTACAGCAGATGAATAAAGAAAATATGATATATACATATGCAGTGTAATATCATTAAGACTTAAAAAGAAATCCTGCCTCTTGTGACAATACAGATGAACCCGAAGGACATTATGCTATGTTATATATGCTATGTACAGAAAGACAGTATGATCTTTACATGTGAAATCTCAAAAGTCAAAAGAGGGTAGAAAGGTATTTTTCAGTTTCTGACGGGGAAAATGAAGCAGTTAGTCAAAGAGTACTAAATTTCTCTTAGGCATCATAAATAAACTCTGGAGTTATAATGGACAGCATGATGTTTATAGATAACAATACTGTATTTATACTTGAAATTGCTAAGAGAGTACATCTTAACTATTCTCACCACTTAAGAAAAGGTCACTGTGAAGTGATGGATATGTTAATTAGATATAATTTTACAATGCATATTTATATTAAAGAATCATGTGGTACACCTTGAATATAAAGAGGTTTTGTGAATTACACCTCAGTGAAGCTGGAAAAAATATTTCCTCCACATTAAGCCATATTCACACACCATTATAATTTAGCTTCAACTATGAAAAGTAATTTACCAAGCACAAAAGAGAAATAAAATATATGGCAGTTAGTTATTTAATATCTTCATTGTTTGTTATTATTAACATTCCAAGATTTATTGGATCATGTCCTTTCTGTTTAGATAATTACCATTAGCTATTTTTTTCAGCATATTTTGGCTAGTGACAGATCATTTCTTTTTGAAAGATTTCACAGGATTTAGAATGCTACATTGACAACTCTTTTCTTAAAACAATTGAAAAATATTGTAACATTTTGCAATAATTTCCCCAAATGTCAGATGATAAATCTGTTATTGATTAAATATTTTTTCTTCACTTAGAGATAAGGGTGTTTTGTGTTTTGTTTTGTTTTGTTTGTGTGTATGGTTGTGTGTTTTTCTCTATATATCTTGCTAAAGATATTTTTCTGGATCTTTAGTTTTCTATAACTTATGATGTGTCCTCAGACAGATTTTGGAGGGTACATTATGTTTGAGGTTTTCTCAGCTTCCTAAGATTATATCTTTTGTCAAATATCATAATGTTCAGTTCATATTTATTTTTAACATTGCCCTCTTCCTCCTTCCATGTGAAAATCTGGATGATGTGTTTTAAATATTTCTCATAGATCCACAAATCCTTGATGTTCTGTACATTTTCTTCTTTTTTTGTATGATTTTTTTCCTAATCTTAAAATTTTGTATGATTTTTTTAAGATTTAAATTTCACCTTTGTTTTTCAACTTTATTCCTTTGGTCTTTGAGGTTTCATATCAGAAACAGACTACTACATCACAATGTATTTTGCTTTCTGTTACAAATATTTTTGAATTATTTTATCAAAAGCACATAGTGGCATGGATTTGTGTTCTTACACAGGTGAGGGACCCCCTTCTAGTGTATAGATTTTTGGAGCAAATCTGCAGGGTCTGTTAGTCTTCGGTCCCTTTTCTCTGAAACACTAACTCTCCTCTGACACCTAATGTTCATGTGTGCTGAACTGAAGGTACTACATGTCTAAAAATGATTGCATGCAGAACCAAACTGTCTAGTGGTCTAAGGCATTGTACAATTGGCAATTATTGTAGAAAATTAAGAAATAGGTATAGACTGAGGAGTGGGATAGCTGGGTCAAAAGATGGTTCTATTCCCAGTTTTCCAAGGAATCTCCATACTGCTTTCCATATTGGTGGCACCATTTTGCAGTTCCACCAGCACTGTATAAGTGTGCCTTTTCCCCCACATCCTCCTCAACACTTATTGTTGTTTGTATTCTCAATAGCTGCCATTCTGACTCGAGTGAGATGAAATCTTAGAGAAGTATACAGCCACATCAATGTTTATAGCAGCACAATTCACAATAGGTAAATTGTGGAACCAACCTAGATGCCCTTCAGTAGATGAATGGATAAAGAAAATGTAGCATATATACACAATGGAATATTACTCAGCAATAAAAGAGAATAAAATCATGGCATTTGCAGGTAAATGGATGGAGTTAGAGAATATAATGCTAAGTGAAGTTTTAGCCAATCCAAAAAAACTAAATTCCAAATGTTTTCTCTGATATAAGGAGAATAATTCATAGTGAGGTTGGGAGGGGGGCATGGGAAGATTAGAGGAATTCTAGATAGGTCAAAGGGGTGGGAGGAGAAGGGAGGGGGAATGGGGGTAGAAAAGATGGTGGAATGAGATGGACATCATGAACCTAAGTACATGTAAGAAGACATGAATGGTGTGAATATACTTTGTGTACAACCAGATATATGAAAAATTGTGCTATATGTGTGTGATATGAATTGTAATATATTCTGCTATCATATATAACAAATTAGAATTTTTAAAAACTTTAAAAAGGACAAAAACAGAATTTGGGCAAACTAAAAAAGTTATGGAGAGACCAACACTCCCTAAACTCCAGACTCATCAAAGTCAATAAGCAGCAGATCCTTTTGGTATCAACAAAGCCTCTCATCAGGAAGCAAAGCTGCTAGGGTCCCAATGCGGTTTTATTAGTTATTCTGATTCATCCTTAGGGAATTGAAATAAAGGTGATTATAGAGTGAGAAAACATATATGAAGAATTAATTTGTAATTGAAAGAGTGGCAAATTGAATATCTTTAAATTATGAACAACCTGAGTCGTGAACAAGTGTTGAGTGTCACAAGAGAATTTATAAAACCTGCAACATATCCATTATAATTGCAGTTCATCTGAAAAACAAAAATACATAAAGTAAAACAAGTGGATAAATTTATTTTTAAAATTTACTTCCCAGTATGACATTTATATTTATTCATATTAAAAAATCCTAAGACTTGCCTGAGCTAACAAAGGCTCAGAATGTTTGGTGCCATTTTTGTCATAAGAATAAATAAGAGATGATGGAGATAAAGACGATCTAGGCAAAAATAAAAACATGCTCAAACGAAACAGAAAAAGTAGAAAACATACTCTTCATATGCAAAGTGTCTATGGGTTGAGGAATTCAAAGTTTGGCCAATCAACTGTTTATAAACTATTCTCCAAATATTTCCAACTAGAGTTATAATACTAAAATGCAAGTTCATGAAAAAGCAAAACACTAAACATATAAAAGTAAAATCATGTAGGCCCCATTTCTAGCGTAGAACTTTGGAATCTTTGTCTTTATCATTCATTGATTTCATATGTTACTCTTGAATCTCAAAATTAAAATGTAGCATTACGACTAAATTTTAAAAGACTTGTTTTGTTTCACTACAAATTCATATAAACTAAGCTTAGCTATGCACCAAATTTGTTTAGATATTGGTTAAATTTTTCTTTTATTCCTCTCAGTAATCATTCAAAAACTCAACACCACTCCTATCAATCATTCCAGAAACACTCCATGTGCCAGTCCTCACTCCTTCACTTCCAAAGGATTACTTCTTTTTATTTAAAGCAGTCCGTAATCCTTTGCTATAGATCCCATTCTATTCTATCTACTAAAAATTCAGACTCTGTCCTATAATTTCAAACTCTTCCTGTCTATGGACTTTTTAATCCCAATGCTAATTTAAAAGCCATTTTCAAGTAATGACATTTCAAGTAATAACATCCTAAATAACTCTCCCTTGGCCCTTTGCCTTATATTTTTCAATTCTTAACAAATTTTATCAAAAGAATAGTTGTTGTGGTTTGGCTCTGAGATGTCCCCAAAAAGCTCATCTATGAGACAATGCAAGAAAGCTTAGAGGTGAAATGATTGGGTTATGAGAGTCTTACACTCAATCAGTGGAATAATGCCATAATAGGGATTAACTGTGTGTTAACTGTAGGTAGGTAGGGTGTGCCAGGATGGTGGTAGGTTTTTGGGTTCATGGCTTTAGTATATATAATTTGTCCATGGTGAGTATAGCATTCTCTCCATATCTATCTATCTATCTATCTATCTATCTATCTATCTATCTATCTATCTCCTCCTGCCCCCTTCACAATTGTCGTGTCTGACCCCCACACTCTTCTTCCTTGATGTTCTGCCTCACCTCAGCACCACCAACCCCTGCCAGAATAGAGCCAGTTGTCTATTACTGAGACCTCTGACACGTGAACCCCAAAATAAACGTCTCCTCCTTAAAATTGTCCTTGTCATGTCTTTTGGTTACAACAGTGAAAAAGCTGACTAAATCAGTAGTCTAACACATATACTCCTCTTTGTCAATTATTAGTCACCCTGAAACTTCTCTGTAAAATATCCATAGTAATGTATAGGTCAAATCCAAAAGATTTAAAATGCACTGCCATATTCCACTTCTGACTTCTATTTGAAAATCAGGACCACTCAGTCCAATCATTTAATTTACATTCACTTCATTCTTCTGCTTCTCTTCCTAATTCACTGGCTGCTCCAGTTTCATCTTCCATGTTAGCTACATTTTTTTCTACCTTTCACAGAAATATTGGTCTTTCTCTAGGCTTAGACTTTAGCCACTAATCTGTTCATAGACATAACTCTCATCAAAAATTTCAATATAGCCAAATTATCACTTACTGGTAAATCTATATCCCTATGCCTATATTTATCTGTCCAGTAGGAAAAATCCACTTGGAATATGTTATAAGCACTAAAACTCACTCTTTCCTCATAAAAATATCTCCCTTGTTCATATCCCCTGTTCACATCCCTCATTTGGTTACATCACAAGCTATCCACTTACTTGAGCAACAACTAAATTATATCTGAGGATCCCCACTGTTTCTCAATCGTTCTATCAAATCTGTCTTGAGGTTCACTGAATTTTTCTTTGCAGTGCTATAATTGGTGATGCACCATCATCACTCACCTAAAGTATTAGTTATGTTATTAGTCACCCTACCTTCGGTTTTTCACCCCTGTAAGACTCAATTTGACTCTACAAGTACATGAGTAAAGCTATTTTTGTCTCCCAATATCCTCAAACAGACTCCAACCTTATTTTTCAGAATCTGTTACCTCTATCCTTCAGAAAAATGTATCATTTAGTAATTCACATTGACCTTTTGCATATCAAAAAACAAAAACAACACTCTATCTCACATGTACTTATTTTGTAAATGACTTTCTCTCTATATGGAATGTCCACACCACCCCCGCATCTGTTCCTACTGCTATTCTTCACATAGCTAGCTATATATCTTCTCTCAATGCACAAGTTATCTCTTACCTCTTTCTAATAAGGTTTCTTTGATTTCCAAACAATACTACTTATACATTTATCATAATAAATACTATGATAGAAATTTTCTCTATTAATGTATCTCCTTGAACTATACATTTGACTATGTATATTTTATTCTGTTTTCTGCCTAGTACTTTGCTCAATACCCAATATACAATAGGTACCCATATATTTGAATTGAAATGATTCTAATCATAACTAAATTTTACAATCAAGAAACCAAAGAATTAAATTTTGAAAAGATGAAATAATAACTTACTGCTTTTTAAGATGAACAAAATATGGTTTTCCTTCTATTGAAATGATATAAGCAATCTATAACAAGAGTATCCAAAAATTTCAGTAAGATTTACAGATAATATATGTTAAATTATGTATTTGTTTAGTACTTATAATTTAAAATATTCTCAGAATTAATAATAATATGTAACCATTTTATTTGCTTCCCTGTGTGTATATCTGAGGCTTTAGGATTCTGAACCATTAATAAAGCACCCATTATTTTGCATCATTACATTTCTGGGGGTACACTTACCTGATGTCAACTGTTATCTTTTGACTTAGAACCCACCAGTTCACACATGCCAAAGACAAATTTCATGATTCAACTCACTCACATTACCTTAATCCTGTCTTGGGGGAAATTCAGTTTTGTTACCCACTTAATTTTCATATTTGTGGATTCTTATCCCTAAAGTCCTTCATCTTCAAAGAAATAAAGTCTGATGCATCACACACATCAAAATGTTCTGCTGTGAAACTATTCCAAGCTGTCATCTCTGCCTCCTGCAGTAGCGTTATCACATTAAAAAGGCAACTTAACATAATCTAAGGTTTAAAAATATTATTCCCAGGTCAGTAGAATAGAGGGAAGAGAACAGGGGAAAAAGGAGAGGGAAGAAAAAGTAGAAATACTTGGTACTGAGACCTCTTATAATTCAAGTAAATTATATTCCATGCTTTTATAATCATGTCAAATGAATCCTAATGTGTAACTAAGAAAAAAATAAAATTTGCATATATAATAATATGATATAATAATTATATAATCCCCAATTACTCTATTTTCTCGATCGTGTTTTGCATCTGTTGATGAAATCCTTTCAGGAACAGTGGTGTAAAGAAAGCTTTTGTGTGACTCTAAAAATAAAAAGAAGTGATTTTATTTTAGAACCTGTGATTTTACATTATTCATTCCTAAGTCTATTTCTGCATTTCTTTCTTTACATTAAATAATCTACGCATCTCTTCCTTTCTACCATTTTTTCTAGTCATTTTTATCTCCAAATTTCTAAACCCTTTCTTGTCAATATCTCAAGTTTTATTCTCTCTCTCTCTCTCTCTCTCTCTCTCTCACACACACACACACACACACACACACACACAATTCAGCAGTTTGACAGGGAGCTAAAGTACTTAGTACCAAATTAGTGTTGTGACAGGAGCAGAAATGAGAAAACAAACTGGTTAAGAAAGGGAGGTCATTTGCAGGAAAGCATGTAGATTATCAGATATAGGAATAATCTGCAATTTCCAAATTAGAAAATCATTGAGTTTCTTCATGGTGATTAGCAGAATTTTGTATGGGAAGGTGGGTGAGGGAGACACAGTTTTGTCCATTTTGCCCATAAGAACTCTGTCCCAGAGAAGTGAAAATATTCTCCACCAGAGGCAGCCTTTCTGGTTTCACTTTTTGGTAGAAGCAAGAGGCAAGGAGAAATCTCCTGGGAGATCATGGAGCCACACATCTGGCCTGGATCTGGGATGGGAAGGGAGAGCCCCCCCCCTCCCCGCTAAATGAACACAGTCCACACTCAGAAGCCCAGGCTGGGAGAGGGGGACAAGTCTGTGCACTCACTGCGGCCTGCGTGCAGCCCGCCAAGTCCCGTGAGAAGCACCACAAGAAGTAACATGGCTCCGGTGTCATGGAGCCCCTCTGTGTAAGAGCAGTTGAGATGTTGAAGCAAGTGCAGGAGCAGCTCGTGCCAGGCAGCTGCGCAAGATGCCCTGCAAGAAGGAGATCCAAGAACAGAGAGAGGGAAACCTCTGCCGGTGGCTGGGAGCGCTGCAACTGGGCCCCTCACATCATAATAAGTACTACAGCTATACCTTTGCATTGCCTATATTTTGGTGTAAAAAAAAAAAAAAAGGAAAAAGAAAAAGGCAGAAAGCATGTTTATAAATTGAATTTGAAATTACTTGGTCATTTTGCAAATCTAATGGAGGTTATTAGACGAAAAGCAGTAGCAAATCAATTTTAAAAAGGGCCAAGTAACCAAGAAATAAAAACCTAATAGATGGAATAAATTGGATGGGCATAACTGCTTAATGAATTAGCACACTGAAAAACATAGAAAGGAACAGGGAAAGATAAAAAATAGAAACACAAAAATAAAATTAAGAGATAAGGAGAATTGAAATATAATTATCAATATCTAGATAATAGCATTTTCAAAAAGAGAAAAAATCAAAATAGAAGGAACTATTTAAAGAGATAATAGGGAAATTTTGTAGCTTTAAAATATAAAACAAAGAGAGTGAAAAGACTCAGAGATTATGAAGTGGGCATTGTTGAAAAAATTAAATGAAAATTAACAGGCATAAAATTTTAAGTGACAGCAAAGAAAAATTCTAAAATCTGCCAGAGAAAAAGAGCAGTTCACAGGCAGTCAGTATAGATAGGTAAATCCAGTCAGGTTGGATCAAGGAGGCCAATTTTGAGCCCTGGAAGTTGTGGACTTTCCTTTGTTATTGACTGATACAGTATCCTAATTACAAGGTTATTTTGTACTTGTCTTAATACCTTAGTATAATAACAACGCTTAAAAATAAAATAAAAGTACCATGTGATATACATGTATCTTGTACAATGATGATTACTGTAATCAAGCTAATTAACATATCCACCCACTCATATATGTGTGTGTGTCTGTGTGTGTTTGTGTTTGTGTGTGTGTAGTGAGAACACTTTCAAGCAGAACAATTAAAAACATTTTTTTAGTTGTAGTTGGATACAATACCTTTCTTTTATTTATTTTTGTGAGGTGCTAAGGATTGAACCCAGGACCTCACATGTGCCAAGCAAGTGCTCTGCAACTGAGCCATAACCCCAGCTCACAGAGCAGCAAATTTAAGCATACAACAGAGTGTTATTCACTGTGGGGACCCAGTTGTAGGACAGATGTCCAGAATTGGCTCATGCTGCATCACTGAAGTTTTGTACTCTTTGGGTAACAGCTCCTGTTTTCCTAAACCCCGAGCTCCTGGGAACCACCATCCTGCTCTCTGCTTTTACAGAGCAACTGGTTTTGATTCCACACTTCATTGAGGTCATAGAGCACGACCTTCTACATTTGCTGTTTTCACTTAGAATAATGTCTCCTAAAGCTCATTAGGGTTTCAAATAACAAGATTTCCTGCATTTTGAAGGCAGAATATTGTTCTGGGTGTCAAATGGTTGACATGTTTTCGGATGTGGACATAATCTTAAAACACCAGTTAAGAAAATTAATGAGATTTTTTTCAGAAGTGATTTATGAAACATTATTTTTATTTGTTTTAGTACAGGAATTGAACCCATGGGGGGTTAACACTGAGCCATATCCCAGCGCTTTTTGTTTGTTTGTTTGTTTGTTTTCAAATTTTGAGACAATTGAGTCTTGCAAAGTTGTTTAGGGCCTTGCTAAATTGCTGAGACTGGATTTGAACTTGCAATTCTCCTGCTTCAACCTCCCAAGCTCTGGAAAGTAGTATAGAAATCCCTCAGAAATGCAATGAAACAAGCATTTGAACTAGTTATCCCACTCTTTGGCATATACCCAAAGTACTTAAAATTGGCATACCATAGGGATGCACCCACATCAATATTTTTTGCACCTTAATTCACAATAGCTAAGCTCTGGAACCAACCTAGGTGGCACTCAACAGATAAATGGAAAAAAATACACACACATACACACAAACATACACACACACAGGAATATTACTCAGCCATAAAGAATGAAATTATGACATTTGCTGGTAAGCAGATGGAACTGGAGATGGAGACTATCATGCTAAATGAAATAAGCCAACCCCCCCAAAAAAAAAGTTTGAATGTTCTCTGATATGTGCATGACAATGCACAATAAAGGGGTGGGGAGGGAAGAATAGACGTTCATTGGATAAGACAAATGGGAATGAAGGGAAGGGAAAAGGGATGAGAAAAGGAAAGATAGTAGAATGAACCAGATGTAACTTCCCTATGTTCACGTATGGATTCATGGCCAGTGTTAGTCCTCATCATGTACAGCCAAAATATGGGGAGTTATACTCCATGTACCTATAATGTGTTAAAATGCATTCCACTGGCATGTATAACTAAAAAGAACATAAAAACTTTAAAATTCATCTGCCAGAGGCTTTACTGGGGCCTATTCTGGATCACAGGGTGGGCAGTACATGGAACAGCGGTGTCAGAATGGCCCAATGAGCGTAGGAGGAATTGTGTGGTCCGTGACAGGAGGGTGGGTCTGTGCACATAGTCAGTTGCCTGCCTGCTGGACCCCATTTTGCACTGCCATGCCAGTCTGCACAAGCTTACTGGGCTCGTCTCTCTGAGCTGTCACATAAGGGAGAGTTGTTCCTCAATAAAGAGTGGGGGCATCAGAAGTACTTCCACTGTGGGTGGGGACATACGGAGTAATTGTGTCCTAGAAACCTCCTTGGTGCCAGGGACTGTTGCAGTGGTCAAGCAGAGTCTTCTGGGCAACCAAGACACCTGCAGGGACCGAATCAGGGGGTGATAGAAGCAGCATTGGGTGGTGGGGTGGGTGAAGAGACCCCACCCCCAGACCAAGTGGGGGTGGGGTCTCTTCACCCTGGAGCCTTCCTTTGACCAACCACCTTGGCCCAAGTCCTTTCTGCGTCACAGGTTCCATCCACGTGTCACAGGTTCCATCCACATGTCACAAAGGCTAAGCTCCAGTTCAGCCTTTGGTCCAAGGAGGAGCTGGCTTCTCAGCCAAGCTGCTCTGTGCTGACTAGCATTGGACTAGTGTCTGACTTCTGCTAGTGACTAGCCCCAGTGCCCTCCATGGGCGGTCTTTTGACCAGGTGCTGCCACAGGCTGCGCCGCAGGGCCTTGGTGGCCCAGCAAACTCCCCTCCGCTTCGCCCGGGAGGCTCCCTCTCCTCACAGGGACCACCCCGCTGCACCTGCCGCTCCCCCCAGCCCTGCCAGCAGGCGTTTCCTCCAGGATCCCCGACCTCGGGGGCCTCCTGCTGCTGGCAGGGACAGAGGCCCGCTCCTCTGTCGGAGGATCCTGCTGCCCGCGTCCTGGGGGCCGTTCCCCCAAAAGCCAGTGCTCTCGCGGAAGAACTCCAGGATGTTCGGCCCCTCGACGACAGCAGTAAGGATCCCCCCTCCTGGGCGCAGGCCACTCCTCCTGCCTTCAGTTCCTCAGCTCATCCACCAAGCTGAGGGGCCCCTGACAGCTGCTCGCTGCCCTGAGCTCAGGGCCCAGGAACATCGAGAAAAAAGCAAGAAACATCAGGAGGAGGAGCAGGAGGAGGAGGAGGAGGGGGAGGAGGTTGAGGAGGAGAAGGAGGAGGAGGAGGAGCAGGAGGAGGAGGAGGACAGGAAGAAGGAGAACCTGGAGGAGGAGAAGGACGAGGCGGCGGAGGAAGAGGAGGAGGAGGAAGAGGAGGAGGAGGGGGAGGAGGAGAAGCTGAAGGAGGAGAAAGAAGAGAAGCTGGAGGAGGAGAAGGACGAGGAGGAGGAGGAGAAGGATGAGGAGGAGGAGAAGGACGAGGCGGAGGAGGAGGAAGAGGAGGAGGAAGAGGAGGAGGAGGAGGGGGAGAAGGAGAAGCTGAAGGAGGAGAAAGAAGAGAAGCTGGAGGAGGAGAAGGATGAGGAGGAGGAGGAGAAGGATGAGGAGGAGGAGGAGAAGGAGGAGGCGGACGAGGAGGAAGAGGAGGAGGAGGAGGGGGAGGAGGAGAAGCTGAAGGAGGAGAAAGAAGAGAAGCTGGAGGAGGAGAAGGATGAGGAGGAGGAGGAGGAAGAGGAGGAGGAGGAGGAGGAAGAGGAGGAGGAGGAAGAGGAGGAGGAGGAGAAAAGAAGGATGAAGAGGAGGAGAAGGAGGATGAAAAGGAGGAGGAGGAGAAGACGGAGGAGGTCACTTGGGGAGACCTCAGTGCCCTGGAGCCCAGTTCTTGGCCCCCAGGGGTAAACGGTGTTGCCGAGAGGTCCCCCGTGTCTCCCAAGAACTGGATCTGCCCGTCTGCCGCCCCATCCATCCAGGAAGAGCAGGGCCTAAAGCCGACCTGTGTTCTATCCCAGAGTTGGCCCTCACTAACTGCTGCTTCCAGGAGGCCGCATAAAAGAAAGCTGCTCATGCCAGTGGCCCGGCCATCACGGATTCCCTGGCAGCAGGATGGGCTGCCCCC